>NW_026543376.1:0-32056 GCF_028750875.1 Macrosteles quadrilineatus
GAAGATCGTAAAACATGTTAAAATGTAACATGTAAAAATGTAACATGTGGAAATATAAGAAGTTAAAATGTAACATGTTAAAATGTAACGTGTTAAAATGTAACATTTTAAAATGTAACATGCTTAAATGTAACGTGTTAAAATGTAACATATTAAAATGTAACATGTAAAAATGTAACATGTAAAATTGTAACCTTTTAAAATGTAACATGCTTAAAGGTAACTTGTTAAAATGTAACATATTAAAAACGTTATGAGTACTGGTATGAGTAAAAGTTTTTATCAGCTTGGTGGTTGAGTGACGACGACGACGACGACGACGACGACGACGACGACGACGACGACGACGACGACGACGACGACGACGACGACGACGACGACGGTTTTTATGTCAGCTTGGTGGTTGAGTGATTATAGTACTGCTGTACTCGCCTTGTAATCAGAAGGTAGCTGGTTTGATTCTATGTTACTTTGTTTGTATTACCTGTCACTAGTTTGGTATTACTAATTTAATTAATCTTTGTCACAGGTGTACGAGGCTGCTGGGCTGGCCAATGCTGACAGTTTTATCCGACAGTTCCCTGATGGCTACAGTACCATTCTGGGGGAGAGAGGAGTTACCGTGTCTGGGGGCCAGAAACAGAGGATAGCTATCGCCGCTACAAGCGCTCTTAGCACTCTACTGAAAATCCCATCCATCATCATACTAGACGAGGCTACCAGGTCAGTTGCAAGGGAATAACTTGATCGTAAAACATGTTAAAATGTAACATGTAAAAATGTAACATGTGGAAATATAAGAAGTTAAAATGTAACATGTTAAAATGTAACGTGTTAAAATGTAACATTTTAAAATGTAACTTGCTTAAATGTAACGTGTTAAAATGTAACATATTAAAATGTAACATGTAAAAATGTAACATGTAAAATTGTAACCTTTTAAAATGTAACATGCTTAAAGGTAACTTGTTAAAATGTAACATATTAAAAACGTTATGAGTACTGGTATGAGTAAAAGTTTTTATGTCAGCTTGGTGGTTGAGTGATTATAGTACTGCTGTAATCAGAAGGTAGCTGGTTTGATTCTATGTTACTTTGTTTGTATTACCTGTCACTAGTTTGGTATTACTAATTTAATTAATCTTTGTCACAGGTGTACGAGGCTGCTGGGCTGGCCAATGCTGACAGTTTTATCCGACAGTTCCCTGATGGCTACAGTACCATTCTGGGGAGAGAGGAGTTACCGTGTCTGGGGGCCAGAAACAGAGGATAGCTATCGCCGCTACAAGCGCTCTTAGCACTCTACTGAAAATCCCATCCATCATCATACTAGACGAGGCTACCAGGTCAGTTGCAAGGGAATAACTTGATCGTAAAACATGTTAAAATGTAACATGTAAAAATGTAACATGTGGAAATATAAGAAGTTAAAATGTAACATGTTAAAATGTAACGTGTTAAAATGTAACATTTTAAAATGTAACTTGCTTAAATGTAACGTGTTAAAATGTAACATATTAAAATGTAACATGTAAAAATGTAACATGTAAAATTGTAACCTTTTAAAATGTAACATGCTTAAAGGTAACTTGTTAAAATGTAACATATTAAAAACGTTATGAGTACTGGTATGAGTAAAAGTTTTTATGTCAGCTTGGTGGTTGAGTGATTATAGTACTGCTGTAATCAGAAGGTAGCTGGTTTGATTCTATGTTACTTTGTTTGTATTACCTGTCACTAGTTTGGTATTACTAATTTAATTAATCTTTGTCACAGGTGTACGAGGCTGCTGGGCTGGCCAATGCTGACAGTTTTATCCGACAGTTCCCTGATGGCTACAGTACCATTCTGGGGGAGAGAGGAGTTACCGTGTCTGGGGGCCAGAAACAGAGGATAGCTATCGCCCGCGCTCTACTGAAAATCCCAACCATCCTCATACTAGACGAGGCTACCAGGTCAGTTGCAAGGGAATGTCTTGATCGTAAAACATGTTAAAATGTAACATGTAAAAATGTAACATGTGGAAATATAAGAAGTTAAAATGTAACATGTTAAAATGTAACGTGTTAAAATGTAACATTTTAAAATGTAACATGCTTAAATGTAACGTGTTAAAATGTAACATATTAAAATGTAACATGTAAAAATGTAACATGTAAAATTGTAACCTTTTAAAATGTAACATGCTTAAAGGTAACTTGTTAAAATGTAACATATTAAAAACGTTATGAGTACTGGTATGAGTAAAAGTTTTTATCAGCTTGGTGGTTGAGTGACGACGACGACGACGACGACGACGACGACGACGACGACGACGACGACGACGACGACGACGACGACGACGACGACGACGACGGTTTTTATGTCAGCTTGGTGGTTGAGTGATTATAGTACTGCTGTACTCGCCTTGTAATCAGAAGGTAGCTGGTTTGATTCTATGTTACTTTGTTTGTATTACCTGTCACTAGTTTGGTATTACTAATTTAATTAATCTTTGTCACAGGTGTACGAGGCTGCTGGGCTGGCCAATGCTGACAGTTTTATCCGACAGTTCCCTGATGGCTACAGTACCATTCTGGGGGAGAGAGGAGTTACCGTGTCTGGGGGCCAGAAACAGAGGATAGCTATCGCCGCTACAAGCGCTCTTAGCACTCTACTGAAAATCCCATCCATCATCATACTAGACGAGGCTACCAGGTCAGTTGCAAGGGAATAACTTGATCGTAAAACATGTTAAAATGTAACATGTAAAAATGTAACATGTGGAAATATAAGAAGTTAAAATGTAACATGTTAAAATGTAACGTGTTAAAATGTAACATTTTAAAATGTAACTTGCTTAAATGTAACGTGTTAAAATGTAACATATTAAAATGTAACATGTAAAAATGTAACATGTAAAATTGTAACCTTTTAAAATGTAACATGCTTAAAGGTAACTTGTTAAAATGTAACATATTAAAAACGTTATGAGTACTGGTATGAGTAAAAGTTTTTATGTCAGCTTGGTGGTTGAGTGATTATAGTACTGCTGTAATCAGAAGGTAGCTGGTTTGATTCTATGTTACTTTGTTTGTATTACCTGTCACTAGTTTGGTATTACTAATTTAATTAATCTTTGTCACAGGTGTACGAGGCTGCTGGGCTGGCCAATGCTGACAGTTTTATCCGACAGTTCCCTGATGGCTACAGTACCATTCTGGGGGAGAGAGGAGTTACCGTGTCTGGGGGCCAGAAACAGAGGATAGCTATCGCCGCTACAAGCGCTCTTAGCACTCTACTGAAAATCCCATCCATCATCATACTAGACGAGGCTACCAGGTCAGTTGCAAGGGAATAACTTGATCGTAAAACATGTTAAAATGTAACATGTAAAAATGTAACATGTGGAAATATAAGAAGTTAAAATGTAACATGTTAAAATGTAACGTGTTAAAATGTAACATTTTAAAATGTAACTTGCTTAAATGTAACGTGTTAAAATGTAACATATTAAAATGTAACATGTAAAAATGTAACATGTAAAATTGTAACCTTTTAAAATGTAACATGCTTAAAGGTAACTTGTTAAAATGTAACATATTAAAAACGTTATGAGTACTGGTATGAGTAAAAGTTTTTATGTCAGCTTGGTGGTTGAGTGATTATAGTACTGCTGTAATCAGAAGGTAGCTGGTTTGATTCTATGTTACTTTGTTTGTATTACCTGTCACTAGTTTGGTATTACTAATTTAATTAATCTTTGTCACAGGTGTACGAGGCTGCTGGGCTGGCCAATGCTGACAGTTTTATCCGACAGTTCCCTGATGGCTACAGTACCATTCTGGGGGAGAGAGGAGTTACCGTGTCTGGGGGCCAGAAACAGAGGATAGCTATCGCCCGCGCTCTACTGAAAATCCCAACCATCCTCATACTAGACGAGGCTACCAGGTCAGTTGCAAGGGAATGTCTTGATCGTAAAACATGTTAAAATGTAACATGTAAAAATGTAACATGTGGAAATATAAGAAGTTAAAATGTAACATGTTAAAATGTAACGTGTTAAAATGTAACATTTTAAAATGTAACATGCTTAAATGTAACGTGTTAAAATGTAACATATTAAAATGTAACATGTAAAAATGTAACATGTAAAATTGTAACCTTTTAAAATGTAACATGCTTAAAGGTAACTTGTTAAAATGTAACATATTAAAAACGTTATGAGTACTGGTATGAGTAAAAGTTTTTATCAGCTTGGTGGTTGAGTGACGACGACGACGACGACGACGACGACGACGACGACGACGACGACGACGACGACGACGACGACGACGACGACGACGACGACGGTTTTTATGTCAGCTTGGTGGTTGAGTGATTATAGTACTGCTGTACTCGCCTTGTAATCAGAAGGTAGCTGGTTTGATTCTATGTTACTTTGTTTGTATTACCTGTCACTAGTTTGGTATTACTAATTTAATTAATCTTTGTCACAGGTGTACGAGGCTGCTGGGCTGGCCAATGCTGACAGTTTTATCCGACAGTTCCCTGATGGCTACAGTACCATTCTGGGGGAGAGAGGAGTTACCGTGTCTGGGGGCCAGAAACAGAGGATAGCTATCGCCGCTACAAGCGCTCTTAGCACTCTACTGAAAATCCCATCCATCATCATACTAGACGAGGCTACCAGGTCAGTTGCAAGGGAATAACTTGATCGTAAAACATGTTAAAATGTAACATGTAAAAATGTAACATGTGGAAATATAAGAAGTTAAAATGTAACATGTTAAAATGTAACGTGTTAAAATGTAACATTTTAAAATGTAACTTGCTTAAATGTAACGTGTTAAAATGTAACATATTAAAATGTAACATGTAAAAATGTAACATGTAAAATTGTAACCTTTTAAAATGTAACATGCTTAAAGGTAACTTGTTAAAATGTAACATATTAAAAACGTTATGAGTACTGGTATGAGTAAAAGTTTTTATGTCAGCTTGGTGGTTGAGTGATTATAGTACTGCTGTAATCAGAAGGTAGCTGGTTTGATTCTATGTTACTTTGTTTGTATTACCTGTCACTAGTTTGGTATTACTAATTTAATTAATCTTTGTCACAGGTGTACGAGGCTGCTGGGCTGGCCAATGCTGACAGTTTTATCCGACAGTTCCCTGATGGCTACAGTACCATTCTGGGGGAGAGAGGAGTTACCGTGTCTGGGGGCCAGAAACAGAGGATAGCTATCGCCGCTACAAGCGCTCTTAGCACTCTACTGAAAATCCCATCCATCATCATACTAGACGAGGCTACCAGGTCAGTTGCAAGGGAATAACTTGATCGTAAAACATGTTAAAATGTAACATGTAAAAATGTAACATGTGGAAATATAAGAAGTTAAAATGTAACATGTTAAAATGTAACGTGTTAAAATGTAACATTTTAAAATGTAACTTGCTTAAATGTAACGTGTTAAAATGTAACATATTAAAATGTAACATGTAAAAATGTAACATGTAAAATTGTAACCTTTTAAAATGTAACATGCTTAAAGGTAACTTGTTAAAATGTAACATATTAAAAACGTTATGAGTACTGGTATGAGTAAAAGTTTTTATGTCAGCTTGGTGGTTGAGTGATTATAGTACTGCTGTAATCAGAAGGTAGCTGGTTTGATTCTATGTTACTTTGTTTGTATTACCTGTCACTAGTTTGGTATTACTAATTTAATTAATCTTTGTCACAGGTGTACGAGGCTGCTGGGCTGGCCAATGCTGACAGTTTTATCCGACAGTTCCCTGATGGCTACAGTACCATTCTGGGGGAGAGAGGAGTTACCGTGTCTGGGGGCCAGAAACAGAGGATAGCTATCGCCCGCGCTCTACTGAAAATCCCAACCATCCTCATACTAGACGAGGCTACCAGGTCAGTTGCAAGGGAATGTCTTGATCGTAAAACATGTTAAAATGTAACATGTAAAAATGTAACATGTGGAAATATAAGAAGTTAAAATGTAACATGTTAAAATGTAACGTGTTAAAATGTAACATTTTAAAATGTAACTTGCTTAAATGTAACGTGTTAAAATGTAACATATTAAAATGTAACATGTAAAAATGTAACATGTAAAATTGTAACCTTTTAAAATGTAACATGCTTAAAGGTAACTTGTTAAAATGTAACATATTAAAAACGTTATGAGTACTGGTATGAGTAAAAGTTTTTATGTCAGCTTGGTGGTTGAGTGATTATAGTACTGCTGTAATCAGAAGGTAGCTGGTTTGATTCTATGTTACTTTGTTTGTATTACCTGTCACTAGTTTGGTATTACTAATTTAATTAATCTTTGTCACAGGTGTACGAGGCTGCTGGGCTGGCCAATGCTGACAGTTTTATCCGACAGTTCCCTGATGGCTACAGTACCATTCTGGGGGAGAGAGGAGTTACCGTGTCTGGGGGCCAGAAACAGAGGATAGCTATCGCCCGCGCTCTACTGAAAATCCCAACCATCCTCATACTTGACGAGGCTACCAGGTCAGTTGCAAGGGAATGTCTTGATCGTAAAACATGTTAAAATGTAACATGTAAAAATGTAACATGTGGAAATATAAGAAGTTAAAATGTAACATGTTAAAATGTAACGTGTTAAAATGTAACATTTTAAGATGTAACATGCTTAAATGTAACGTGTTAAAATGTAACATATTAAAATGTAACATGTAAAAATGTAACATGTAAAATTGTAACCTTTTAAAATGTAACATGCTTAAAGGTAACTTGTTAAAATGTAACATATTAAAAACGTTATGAGTACTGGTATGAGTAAAAGTTTTTATGTCAGCTTGGTGGTTGAGTGACGACGACGACGACGACGACGACGACGACGACGACGACGACGACGACGACGACGACATCGACGACGACATCGACGACGACGACGACGACGACGACGACGACGACGACGACGACGACGACGACGACGACGACGACGACGACGACGACGACGACGACGACGACGACGACGACGACGACGACGACGACGACGACGACGACGACGACGACGACGACGACGACGACGACGACGACGACGACGACGACGACGACGACGACGACGACGACGACGACGACGACGACGACGACGACGACGACGACGACGACGACGACGACGACGACGACGACGACGACGACGACGACGACGACGACGACGACGACGACGACGACGACGACGACGACGACGACGACGACGACGACGACGACGACGACGACGACGACGACGACGACGACGACGACGACGACGACGACGACGACGACGACGACGACGACGACGACGACGACGACGACGACGACGACGACGACGACGACGACGACGACGACGACGACGACGACGACGACGACGACGACGACGGTTTTTATGTCAGCTTGGTGGTTGAGTGATTATAGTACTGCTGTACTCGCCTTGTAATCAGAAGGTAGCTGGTTTGATTCTATGTTACTTTGTTTGTATTACCTGTCACTAGTTTGGTATTACTAATTTAATTAATCTTTGTCACAGGTGTACGAGGCTGCTGGGCTGGCCAATGCTGACAGTTTTATCCGACAGTTCCCTGATGGCTACAGTACCATTCTGGGGGAGAGAGGAGTTACCGTGTCTGGGGGCCAGAAACAGAGGATAGCTATCGCCGCTACAAGCGCTCTTAGCACTCTACTGAAAATCCCATCCATCATCATACTAGACGAGGCTACCAGGTCAGTTGCAAGGGAATAACTTGATCGTAAAACATGTTAAAATGTAACATGTAAAAATGTAACATGTGGAAATATAAGAAGTTAAAATGTAACATGTTAAAATGTAACGTGTTAAAATGTAACATTTTAAAATGTAACTTGCTTAAATGTAACGTGTTAAAATGTAACATATTAAAATGTAACATGTAAAAATGTAACATGTAAAATTGTAACCTTTTAAAATGTAACATGCTTAAAGGTAACTTGTTAAAATGTAACATATTAAAAACGTTATGAGTACTGGTATGAGTAAAAGTTTTTATGTCAGCTTGGTGGTTGAGTGATTATAGTACTGCTGTAATCAGAAGGTAGCTGGTTTGATTCTATGTTACTTTGTTTGTATTACCTGTCACTAGTTTGGTATTACTAATTTAATTAATCTTTGTCACAGGTGTACGAGGCTGCTGGGCTGGCCAATGCTGACAGTTTTATCCGACAGTTCCCTGATGGCTACAGTACCATTCTGGGGGAGAGAGGAGTTACCGTGTCTGGGGGCCAGAAACAGAGGATAGCTATCGCCCGCGCTCTACTGAAAATCCCAACCATCCTCATACTAGACGAGGCTACCAGGTCAGTTGCAAGGGAATGTCTTGATCGTAAAACATGTTAAAATGTAACATGTAAAAATGTAACATGTGGAAATATAAGAAGTTAAAATGTAACATGTTAAAATGTAACGTGTTAAAATGTAACATTTTAAAATGTAACATGCTTAAATGTAACGTGTTAAAATGTAACATATTAAAATGTAACATGTAAAAATGTAACATGTAAAATTGTAACCTTTTAAAATGTAACATGCTTAAAGGTAACTTGTTAAAATGTAACATATTAAAAACGTTATGAGTACTGGTATGAGTAAAAGTTTTTATCAGCTTGGTGGTTGAGTGACGACGACGACGACGACGACGACGACGACGACGACGACGACGACGACGACGACGACGACGACGACGACGACGACGACGACGACGACGACGACGACGACGACGACGACGACGACGACGACGACGACGGTTTTTATGTCAGCTTGGTGGTTGAGTGATTATAGTACTGCTGTACTCGCCTTGTAATCAGAAGGTAGCTGGTTTGTTTCTATGTTACTTTGTTTGTATTACCTGTCACTAGTTTGGTATTACTAATTTAATTAATCTTTGTCACAGGTGTACGAGGCTGCTGGGCTGGCCAATGCTGACAGTTTTATCCGACAGTTCCCTGATGGCTACAGTACCATTCTGGGGGAGAGAGGAGTTACCGTGTCTGGGGGCCAGAAACAGAGGATAGCTATCGCCGCTACAAGCGCTCTTAGCACTCTACTGAAAATCCCATCCATCATCATACTAGACGAGGCTACCAGGTCAGTTGCAAGGGAATAACTTGATCGTAAAACATGTTAAAATGTAACATGTAAAAATGTAACATGTGGAAATATAAGAAGTTAAAATGTAACATGTTAAAATGTAACGTGTTAAAATGTAACATTTTAAAATGTAACTTGCTTAAATGTAACGTGTTAAAATGTAACATATTAAAATGTAACATGTAAAAATGTAACATGTAAAATTGTAACCTTTTAAAATGTAACATGCTTAAAGGTAACTTGTTAAAATGTAACATATTAAAAACGTTATGAGTACTGGTATGAGTAAAAGTTTTTATGTCAGCTTGGTGGTTGAGTGATTATAGTACTGCTGTAATCAGAAGGTAGCTGGTTTGATTCTATGTTACTTTGTTTGTATTACCTGTCACTAGTTTGGTATTACTAATTTAATTAATCTTTGTCACAGGTGTACGAGGCTGCTGGGCTGGCCAATGCTGACAGTTTTATCCGACAGTTCCCTGATGGCTACAGTACCATTCTGGGGGAGAGAGGAGTTACCGTGTCTGGGGGCCAGAAACAGAGGATAGCTATCGCCCGCGCTCTACTGAAAATCCCAACCATCCTCATACTAGACGAGGCTACCAGGTCAGTTGCAAGGGAATGTCTTGATCGTAAAACATGTTAAAATGTAACATGTAAAAATGTAACATGTGGAAATATAAGAAGTTAAAATGTAACATGTTAAAATGTAACGTGTTAAAATGTAACATTTTAAAATGTAACATGCTTAAATGTAACGTGTTAAAATGTAACATATTAAAATGTAACATGTAAAAATGTAACATGTAAAATTGTAACCTTTTAAAATGTAACATGCTTAAAGGTAACTTGTTAAAATGTAACATATTAAAAACGTTATGAGTACTGGTATGAGTAAAAGTTTTTATCAGCTTGGTGGTTGAGTGACGACGACGACGACGACGACGACGACGACGACGACGACGACGACGACGACGACGACGACGACGACGACGACGACGACGACGACGACGACGACGACGACGACGACGACGACGACGACGACGACGACGACGACGACGACGACGACGACGACGACGACGACGACGACGACGACGACGACGACGACGACGACGACGACGACGACGACGACGACGACGACGACGACGACGACGACGACGACGACGACGACGACGACGACGACGACGACGACGACGACGACGACGGTTTTTATGTCAGCTTGGTGGTTGAGTGATTATAGTACTGCTGTACTCGCCTTGTAATCAGAAGGTAGCTGGTTTGATTCTATGTTACTTTGTTTGTATTACCTGTCACTAGTTTGGTATTACTAATTTAATTAATCTTTGTCACAGGTGTACGAGGCTGCTGGGCTGGCCAATGCTGACAGTTTTATCCGACAGTTCCCTGATGGCTACAGTACCATTCTGGGGGAGAGAGGAGTTACCGTGTCTGGGGGCCAGAAACAGAGGATAGCTATCGCCGCTACAAGCGCTCTTAGCACTCTACTGAAAATCCCATCCATCATCATACTAGACGAGGCTACCAGGTCAGTTGCAAGGGAATAACTTGATCGTAAAACATGTTAAAATGTAACATGTAAAAATGTAACATGTGGAAATATAAGAAGTTAAAATGTAACATGTTAAAATGTAACGTGTTAAAATGTAACATTTTAAAATGTAACTTGCTTAAATGTAACGTGTTAAAATGTAACATATTAAAATGTAACATGTAAAAATGTAACATGTAAAATTGTAACCTTTTAAAATGTAACATGCTTAAAGGTAACTTGTTAAAATGTAACATATTAAAAACGTTATGAGTACTGGTATGAGTAAAAGTTTTTATGTCAGCTTGGTGGTTGAGTGATTATAGTACTGCTGTAATCAGAAGGTAGCTGGTTTGATTCTATGTTACTTTGTTTGTATTACCTGTCACTAGTTTGGTATTACTAATTTAATTAATCTTTGTCACAGGTGTACGAGGCTGCTGGGCTGGCCAATGCTGACAGTTTTATCCGACAGTTCCCTGATGGCTACAGTACCATTCTGGGGGAGAGAGGAGTTACCGTGTCTGGGGGCCAGAAACAGAGGATAGCTATCGCCGCTACAAGCGCTCTTAGCACTCTACTGAAAATCCCATCCATCATCATACTAGACGAGGCTACCAGGTCAGTTGCAAGGGAATAACTTGATCGTAAAACATGTTAAAATGTAACATGTAAAAATGTAACATGTGGAAATATAAGAAGTTAAAATGTAACATGTTAAAATGTAACGTGTTAAAATGTAACATTTTAAAATGTAACTTGCTTAAATGTAACGTGTTAAAATGTAACATATTAAAATGTAACATGTAAAAATGTAACATGTAAAATTGTAACCTTTTAAAATGTAACATGCTTAAAGGTAACTTGTTAAAATGTAACATATTAAAAACGTTATGAGTACTGGTATGAGTAAAAGTTTTTATGTCAGCTTGGTGGTTGAGTGATTATAGTACTGCTGTAATCAGAAGGTAGCTGGTTTGATTCTATGTTACTTTGTTTGTATTACCTGTCACTAGTTTGGTATTACTAATTTAATTAATCTTTGTCACAGGTGTACGAGGCTGCTGGGCTGGCCAATGCTGACAGTTTTATCCGACAGTTCCCTGATGGCTACAGTACCATTCTGGGGGAGAGAGGAGTTACCGTGTCTGGGGGCCAGAAACAGAGGATAGCTATCGCCCGCGCTCTACTGAAAATCCCAACCATCCTCATACTAGACGAGGCTACCAGGTCAGTTGCAAGGGAATGTCTTGATCGTAAAACATGTTAAAATGTAACATGTAAAAATGTAACATGTGGAAATATAAGAAGTTAAAATGTAACATTTTAAAATGTAACGTGTTAAAATGTAACATTTTAAAATGTAACTTGCTTAAATGTAACGTGTTAAAATGTAACATATTAAAATGTAACATGTAAAAATGTAACATGTAAAATTGTAACCTTTTAAAATGTAACATGCTTAAAGGTAACTTGTTAAAATGTAACATATTAAAAACGTTATGAGTACTGGTATGAGTAAAAGTTTTTATGTCAGCTTGGTGGTTGAGTGATTATAGTACTGCTGTAATCAGAAGGTAGCTGGTTTGATTCTATGTTACTTTGTTTGTATTACCTGTCACTAGTTTGGTATTACTAATTTAATTAATCTTTGTCACAGGTGTACGAGGCTGCTGGGCTGGCCAATGCTGACAGTTTTATCCGACAGTTCCCTGATGGCTACAGTACCATTCTGGGGGAGAGAGGAGTTACCGTGTCTGGGGGCCAGAAACAGAGGATAGCTATCGCCCGCGCTCTACTGAAAATCCCAACCATCCTCATACTTGACGAGGCTACCAGGTCAGTTGCAAGGGAATGTCTTGATCGTAAAACATGTTAAAATGTAACATGTAAAAATGTAACATGTGGAAATATAAGAAGTTAAAATGTAACATGTTAAAATGTAACGTGTTAAAATGTAACATTTTAAAATGTAACATGCTTAAATGTAACGTGTTAAAATGTAACATATTAAAATGTAACATGTAAAAATGTAACATGTAAAATTGTAACCTTTTAAAATGTAACATGCTTAAAGGTAACTTGTTAAAATGTAACATATTAAAAACGTTATGAGTACTGGTATGAGTAAAAGTTTTTATGTCAGCTTGGTGGTTGAGTGACGACGACGACGACGACGACGACGACGACGACGACGACGACGACGACGACGACGACGACATCGACGACGACGACGACGACGACGACGACGACGACGACGACGACGACGACGACGACGACGACGACGACGACGACGACGACGACGACGACGACGACGACGACGACGACGACGACGACGACGACGACGACGACGACGACGACGACGACGACGACGACGACGACGACGACGACGACGACGACGACGACGACGACGACGACGACGACGACGACGACGACGACGACGACGACGACGACGACGACGACGACGACGACGACGACGACGACGACGACGACGACGACGACGACGACGGTTTTTATGTCAGCTTGGTGGTTGAGTGATTATAGTACTGCTGTACTCGCCTTGTAATCAGAAGGTAGCTGGTTTGATTCTATGTTACTTTGTTTGTATTACCTGTCACTAGTTTGGTATTACTAATTTAATTAATCTTTGTCACAGGTGTACGAGGCTGCTGGGCTGGCCAATGCTGACAGTTTTATCCGACAGTTCCCTGATGGCTACAGTACCATTCTGGGGGAGAGAGGAGTTACCGTGTCTGGGGGCCAGAAACAGAGGATAGCTATCGCCGCTACAAGCGCTCTTAGCACTCTACTGAAAATCCCATCCATCATCATACTAGACGAGGCTACCAGGTCAGTTGCAAGGGAATAACTTGATCGTAAAACATGTTAAAATGTAACATGTAAAAATGTAACATGTGGAAATATAAGAAGTTAAAATGTAACATGTTAAAATGTAACGTGTTAAAATGTAACATTTTAAAATGTAACTTGCTTAAATGTAACGTGTTAAAATGTAACATATTAAAATGTAACATGTAAAAATGTAACATGTAAAATTGTAACCTTTTAAAATGTAACATGCTTAAAGGTAACTTGTTAAAATGTAACATATTAAAAACGTTATGAGTACTGGTATGAGTAAAAGTTTTTATGTCAGCTTGGTGGTTGAGTGATTATAGTACTGCTGTAATCAGAAGGTAGCTGGTTTGATTCTATGTTACTTTGTTTGTATTACCTGTCACTAGTTTGGTATTACTAATTTAATTAATCTTTGTCACAGGTGTACGAGGCTGCTGGGCTGGCCAATGCTGACAGTTTTATCCGACAGTTCCCTGATGGCTACAGTACCATTCTAGGGGAGAGAGGAGTTACCGTGTCTGGGGGCCAGAAACAGAGGATAGCTATCGCCGCTACAAGCGCTCTTAGCACTCTACTGAAAATCCCATCCATCATCATACTAGACGAGGCTACCAGGTCAGTTGCAAGGGAATAACTTGATCGTAAAACATGTTAAAATGTAACATGTAAAAATGTAACATGTGGAAATATAAGAAGTTAAAATGTAACATGTTAAAATGTAACGTGTTAAAATGTAACATTTTAAAATGTAACTTGCTTAAATGTAACGTGTTAAAATGTAACATATTAAAATGTAACATGTAAAAATGTAACATGTAAAATTGTAACCTTTTAAAATGTAACATGCTTAAAGGTAACTTGTTAAAATGTAACATATTAAAAACGTTATGAGTACTGGTATGAGTAAAAGTTTTTATGTCAGCTTGGTGGTTGAGTGATTATAGTACTGCTGTAATCAGAAGGTAGCTGGTTTGATTCTATGTTACTTTGTTTGTATTACCTGTCACTAGTTTGGTATTACTAATTTAATTAATCTTTGTCACAGGTGTACGAGGCTGCTGGGCTGGCCAATGCTGACAGTTTTATCCGACAGTTCCCTGATGGCTACAGTACCATTCTGGGGGAGAGAGGAGTTTCCGTGTCTGGGGGCCAGAAACAGAGGATAGCTATCGCCGCTACAAGCGCTCTTAGCACTCTACTGAAAATCCCATCCATCATCATACTAGACGAGGCTACCAGGTCAGTTGCAAGGGAATAACTTGATCGTAAAACATGTTAAAATGTAACATGTAAAAATGTAACATGTGGAAATATAAGAAGTTAAAATGTAACATGTTAAAATGTAACGTGTTAAAATGTAACATTTTAAAATGTAACTTGCTTAAATGTAACGTGTTAAAATGTAACATATTAAAATGTAACATGAAAAATGTAACATGTAAAATTGTAACCTTTTAAAATGTAACATGCTTAAAGGTAACTTGTTAAAATGTAACATATTAAAAACGTTATGAGTACTGGTATGAGTAAAAGTTTTTATGTCAGCTTGGTGGTTGAGTGATTATAGTACTGCTGTAATCAGAAGGTAGCTGGTTTGATTCTATGTTACTTTGTTTGTATTACCTGTCACTAGTTTGGTATTACTAATTTAATTAATCTTTGTCACAGGTGTACGAGGCTGCTGGGCTGGCCAATGCTGACAGTTTTATCCGACAGTTCCCTGATGGCTACAGTACCATTCTGGGGGAGAGAGGAGTTACCGTGTCTGGGGGCCAGAAACAGAGGATAGCTATCGCCCGCGCTCTACTGAAAATCCCAACCATCCTCATACTAGACGAGGCTACCAGGTCAGTTGCAAGGGAATGTCTTGATCGTAAAACATGTTAAAATGTAACATGTAAAAATGTAACATGTGGAAATATAAGAAGTTAAAATGTAACATGTTAAAATGTAACGTGTTAAAATGTAACATTTTAAAATGTAACTTGCTTAAATGTAACGTGTTAAAATGTAACATATTAAAATGTAACATGTAAAAATGTAACATGTAAAATTGTAACCTTTTAAAATGTAACATGCTTAAAGGTAACTTGTTAAAATGTAACATATTAAAAACGTTATGAGTACTGGTATGAGTAAAAGTTTTTATGTCAGCTTGGTGGTTGAGTGATTATAGTACTGCTGTAATCAGAAGGTAGCTGGTTTGATTCTATGTTACTTTGTTTGTATTACCTGTCACTAGTTTGGTATTACTAATTTAATTAATCTTTGTCACAGGTGTACGAGGCTGCTGGGCTGGCCAATGCTGACAGTTTTATCCGACAGTTCCCTGATGGCTACAGTACCATTCTGGGGGAGAGAGGAGTTACCGTGTCTGGGGGCCAGAAACAGAGGATAGCTATCGCCCGCGCTCTACTGAAAATCCCAACCATCCTCATACTTGACGAGGCTACCAGGTCAGTTGCAAGGGAATGTCTTGATCGTAAAACATGTTAAAATGTAACATGTAAAAATGTAACATGTGGAAATATAAGAAGTTAAAATGTAACATGTTAAAATGTAACGTGTTAAAATGTAACATTTTAAAATGTAACATGCTTAAATGTAACGTGTTAAAATGTAACATATTAAAATGTAACATGTAAAAATGTAACATGTAAAATTGTAACCTTTTAAAATGTAACATGCTTAAAGGTAACTTGTTAAAATGTAACATATTAAAAACGTTATGAGTACTGGTATGAGTAAAAGTTTTTATGTCAGCTTGGTGGTTGAGTGACGACGACGACGACGACGACGACGACGACGACGACGACGACGACGACGACGACGACATCGACGACGACATCGACGACGACGACGACGACGACGACGACGACGACGACGACGACGACGACGACGACGACGACGACGACGACGACGACGACGACGACGACGACGACGACGACGACGACGACGACGACGACGACGACGACGACGACGACGACGACGACGACGACGACGACGACGACGACGACGACGACGACGACGACGACGACGACGACGACGACGACGACGACGACGACGACGACGACGACGACGACGACGACGACGACGACGACGACGACGACGACGACGACGACGACGACGACGACGACGACGACGACGACGACGACGACGACGACGACGACGACGACGACGACGACGACGACGACGACGACGACGACGACGACGACGACGACGACGACGACGACGACGACGACGACGACGACGACGACGACGACGACGACGACGACGACGACGACGACGACGACGACGACGACGACGGTTTTTATGTCAGCTTGGTGGTTGAGTGATTATAGTACTGCTGTACTCGCCTTGTAATCAGAAGGTAGCTGGTTTGATTCTATGTTACTTTGTTTGTATTACCTGTCACTAGTTTGGTATTACTAATTTAATTAATCTTTGTCACAGGTGTACGAGGCTGCTGGGCTGGCCAATGCTGACAGTTTTATCCGACAGTTCCCTGATGGCTACAGTACCATTCTGGGGGAGAGAGGAGTTACCGTGTCTGGGGGCCAGAAACAGAGGATAGCTATCGCCGCTACAAGCGCTCTTAGCACTCTACTGAAAATCCCATCCATCATCATACTAGACGAGGCTACCAGGTCAGTTGCAAGGGAATAACTTGATCGTAAAACATGTTAAAATGTAACATGTAAAAATGTAACATGTGGAAATATAAGAAGTTAAAATGTAACATGTTAAAATGTAACGTGTTAAAATGTAACATTTTAAAATGTAACTTGCTTAAATGTAACGTGTTAAAATGTAACATATTAAAATGTAACATGTAAAAATGTAACATGTAAAATTGTAACCTTTTAAAATGTAACATGCTTAAAGGTAACTTGTTAAAATGTAACATATTAAAAACGTTATGAGTACTGGTATGAGTAAAAGTTTTTATGTCAGCTTGGTGGTTGAGTGATTATAGTACTGCTGTAATCAGAAGGTAGCTGGTTTGATTCTATGTTACTTTGTTTGTATTACCTGTCACTAGTTTGGTATTACTAATTTAATTAATCTTTGTCACAGGTGTACGAGGCTGCTGGGCTGGCCAATGCTGACAGTTTTATCCGACAGTTCCCTGATGGCTACAGTACCATTCTGGGGGAGAGAGGAGTTACCGTGTCTGGGGGCCAGAAACAGAGGATAGCTATCGCCCGCGCTCTACTGAAAATCCCAACCATCCTCATACTAGACGAGGCTACCAGGTCAGTTGCAAGGGAATGTCTTGATCGTAAAACATGTTAAAATGTAACATGTAAAAATGTAACATGTGGAAATATAAGAAGTTAAAATGTAACATGTTAAAATGTAACGTGTTAAAATGTAACATTTTAAAATGTAACATGCTTAAATGTAACGTGTTAAAATGTAACATATTAAAATGTAACATGTAAAAATGTAACATGTAAAATTGTAACCTTTTAAAATGTAACATGCTTAAAGGTAACTTGTTAAAATGTAACATATTAAAAACGTTATGAGTACTGGTATGAGTAAAAGTTTTTATCAGCTTGGTGGTTGAGTGACGACGACGACGACGACGACGACGACGACGACGACGACGACGACGACGACGACGACGACGACGACGACGACGACGACGACGACGACGACGACGACGACGACGACGACGACGACGACGACGACGACGACGACGACGACGACGACGACGACGACGACGACGACGACGACGACGACGACGACGACGACGACGACGACGACGACGACGACGACGACGGTTTTTATGTCAGCTTGGTGGTTGAGTGATTATAGTACTGCTGTACTCGCCTTGTAATCAGAAGGTAGCTGGTTTGATTCTATGTTACTTTGTTTGTATTACCTGTCACTAGTTTGGTATTACTAATTTAATTAATCTTTGTCACAGGTGTACGAGGCTGCTGGGCTGGCCAATGCTGACAGTTTTATCCGACAGTTCCCTGATGGCTACAGTACCATTCTGGGGGAGAGAGGAGTTACCGTGTCTGGGGGCCAGAAACAGAGGATAGCTATCGCCGCTACAAGCGCTCTTAGCACTCTACTGAAAATCCCATCCATCATCATACTAGACGAGGCTACCAGGTCAGTTGCAAGGGAATAACTTGATCGTAAAACATGTTAAAATGTAACATGTAAAAATGTAACATGTGGAAATATAAGAAGTTAAAATGTAACATGTTAAAATGTAACGTGTTAAAATGTAACATTTTAAAATGTAACTTGCTTAAATGTAACGTGTTAAAATGTAACATATTAAAATGTAACATGTAAAAATGTAACATGTAAAATTGTAACCTTTTAAAATGTAACATGCTTAAAGGTAACTTGTTAAAATGTAACATATTAAAAACGTTATGAGTACTGGTATGAGTAAAAGTTTTTATGTCAGCTTGGTGGTTGAGTGATTATAGTACTGCTGTAATCAGAAGGTAGCTGGTTTGATTCTATGTTACTTTGTTTGTATTACCTGTCACTAGTTTGGTATTACTAATTTAATTAATCTTTGTCACAGGTGTACGAGGCTGCTGGGCTGGCCAATGCTGACAGTTTTATCCGACAGTTCCCTGATGGCTACAGTACCATTCTGGGGGAGAGAGGAGTTACCGTGTCTGGGGGCCAGAAACAGAGGATAGCTATCGCCCGCGCTCTACTGAAAATCCCAACCATCCTCATACTAGACGAGGCTACCAGGTCAGTTGCAAGGGAATGTCTTGATCGTAAAACATGTTAAAATGTAACATGTAAAAATGTAACATGTGGAAATATAAGAAGTTAAAATGTAACATGTTAAAATGTAACGTGTTAAAATGTAACATTTTAAAATGTAACTTGCTTAAATGTAACGTGTTAAAATGTAACATATTAAAATGTAACATGTAAAAATGTAACATGTAAAATTGTAACCTTTTAAAATGTAACATGCTTAAAGGTAACTTGTTAAAATGTAACATATTAAAAACGTTATGAGTACTGGTATGAGTAAAAGTTTTTATGTCAGCTTGGTGGTTGAGTGATTATAGTACTGCTGTAATCAGAAGGTAGCTGGTTTGATTCTATGTTACTTTGTTTGTATTACCTGTCACTAGTTTGGTATTACTAATTTAATTAATCTTTGTCACAGGTGTACGAGGCTGCTGGGCTGGCCAATGCTGACAGTTTTATCCGACAGTTCCCTGATGGCTACAGTACCATTCTGGGGGAGAGAGGAGTTACCGTGTCTGGGGGCCAGAAACAAAGGATAGCTATCGCCCGCGCTCTACTGAAAATCCCAACCATCCTCATACTTGACGAGGCTACCAGGTCAGTTGCAAGGGAATGTCTTGATCGTAAAACATGTTAAAATGTAACATGTAAAAATGTAACATGTGGAAATATAAGAAGTTAAAATGTAACATGTTAAAATGTAACGTGTTAAAATGTAACATTTTAAAATGTAACATGCTTAAATGTAACGTGTTAAAATGTAACATATTAAAATGTAACATGTAAAAATGTAACATGTAAAATTGTAACCTTTTAAAATGTAACATGCTTAAAGGTAACTTGTTAAAATGTAACATATTAAAAACGTTATGAGTACTGGTATGAGTAAAAGTTTTTATGTCAGCTTGGTGGTTGAGTGACGACGACGACGACGACGACGACGACGACGACGACGACGACGACGACGACGACGACGACGACGACGACGACGACGACGACGACGACGACGGTTTTTATGTCAGCTTGGTGGTTGAGTGATTATAGTACTGCTGTACTCGCCTTGTAATCAGAAGGTAGCTGGTTTGATTCTATGTTACTTTGTTTGTATTACCTGTCACTAGTTTGGTATTACTAATTTAATTAATCTTTGTCACAGGTGTACGAGGCTGCTGGGCTGGCCAATGCTGACAGTTTTATCCGACAGTTCCCTGATGGCTACAGTACCATTCTGGGGGAGAGAGGAGTTACCGTGTCTGGGGGCCAGAAACAGAGGATAGCTATCGCCGCTACAAGCGCTCTTAGCACTCTACTGAAAATCCCATCCATCATCATACTAGACGAGGCTACCAGGTCAGTTGCAAGGGAATAACTTGATCGTAAAACATGTTAAAATGTAACATGTAAAAATGTAACATGTGGAAATATAAGAAGTTAAAATGTAACATGTTAAAATGTAACGTGTTAAAATGTAACATTTTAAAATGTAACTTGCTTAAATGTAACGTGTTAAAATGTAACATATTAAAATGTAACATGTAAAAATGTAACATGTAAAATTGTAACCTTTTAAAATGTAACATGCTTAAAGGTAACTTGTTAAAATGTAACATATTAAAAACGTTATGAGTACTGGTATGAGTAAAAGTTTTTATGTCAGCTTGGTGGTTGAGTGATTATAGTACTGCTGTAATCAGAAGGTAGCTGGTTTGATTCTATGTTACTTTGTTTGTATTACCTGTCACTAGTTTGGTATTACTAATTTAATTAATCTTTGTCACAGGTGTACGAGGCTGCTGGGCTGGCCAATGCTGACAGTTTTATCCGACAGTTCCCTGATGGCTACAGTACCATTCTGGGGGAGAGAGGAGTTACCGTGTCTGGGGGCCAGAAACAGAGGATAGCTATCGCCCGCGCTCTACTGAAAATCCCAACCATCCTCATACTAGACGAGGCTACCAGGTCAGTTGCAAGGGAATGTCTTGATCGTAAAACATGTTAAAATGTAACATGTAAAAATGTAACATGTGGAAATATAAGAAGTTAAAATGTAACATGTTAAAATGTAACGTGTTAAAATGTAACATTTTAAAATGTAACTTGCTTAAATGTAACGTGTTAAAATGTAACATATTAAAATGTAACATGTAAAAATGTAACATGTAAAATTGTAACCTTTTAAAATGTAACATGCTTAAAGGTAACTTGTTAAAATGTAACATATTAAAAACGTTATGAGTACTGGTATGAGTAAAAGTTTTTATGTCAGCTTGGTGGTTGAGTGATTATAGTACTGCTGTAATCAGAAGGTAGCTGGTTTGATTCTATGTTACTTTGTTTGTATTACCTGTCACTAGTTTGGTATTACTAATTTAATTAATCTTTGTCACAGGTGTACGAGGCTGCTGGGCTGGCCAATGCTGACAGTTTTATCCGACAGTTCCCTGATGGCTACAGTACCATTCTGGGGGAGAGAGGAGTTACCGTGTCTGGGGGCCAGAAACAGAGGATAGCTATCGCCCGCGCTCTACTGAAAATCCCAACCATCCTCATACTAGACGAGGCTACCAGGTCAGTTGCAAGGGAATGTCTTGATCGTAAAACATGTTAAAATGTAACATGTAAAAATGTAACATGTGGAAATATAAGAAGTTAAAATGTAACATGTTAAAATGTAACGTGTTAAAATGTAACATTTTAAAATGTAACATGCTTAAATGTAACGTGTTAAAATGTAACATATTAAAATGTAACATGTAAAAATGTAACATGTAAAATTGTAACCTTTTAAAATGTAACATGCTTAAAGGTAACTTGTTAAAATGTAACATATTAAAAACGTTATGAGTACTGGTATGAGTAAAAGTTTTTATGTCAGCTTGGTGGTTGAGTGACGACGACGACGACGACGACGACGACGACGACGACGACGACGACGACGACGACGACGACGACGACGACGACGACGACGACGACGACGACGACGACGACGACGACGACGACGACGACGACGACGACGACGACGACGACGACGACGACGACGACGACGACGACGACGACGACGACGACGACGACGACGACGACGACGACGACGACGACGACGACGACGACGACGACGACGACGACGACGACGACGACGACGACGACGACGACGACGACGACGACGACGACGACGACGACGACGACGACGACGACGACGACGACGACGACGACGACGACGACGACGACGACGACGACGACGACGACGACGACGACGACGACGACGACGACGACGACGACGACGACGACGACGACGACGACGACGACGACGACGACGGTTTTTATGTCAGCTTGGTGGTTGAGTGATTATAGTACTGCTGTACTCGCCTTGTAATCAGAAGGTAGCTGGTTTGATTCTATGTTACTTTGTTTGTATTACCTGTCACTAGTTTGGTATTACTAATTTAATTAATCTTTGTCACAGGTGTACGAGGCTGCTGGGCTGGCCAATGCTGACAGTTTTATCCGACAGTTCCCTGATGGCTACAGTACCATTCTGGGGGAGAGAGGAGTTACCGTGTCTGGGGGCCAGAAACAGAGGATAGCTATCGCCGCTACAAGCGCTCTTAGCACTCTACTGAAAATCCCATCCATCATCATACTAGACGAGGCTACCAGGTCAGTTGCAAGGGAATAACTTGATCGTAAAACATGTTAAAATGTAACATGTAAAAATGTAACATGTGGAAATATAAGAAGTTAAAATGTAACATGTTAAAATGTAACGTGTTAAAATGTAACATTTTAAAATGTAACTTGCTTAAATGTAACGTGTTAAAATGTAACATATTAAAATGTAACATGTAAAAATGTAACATGTAAAATTGTAACCTTTTTAAATGTAACATGCTTAAAGGTAACTTGTTAAAATGTAACATATTAAAAACGTTATGAGTACTGGTATGAGTAAAAGTTTTTATGTCAGCTTGGTGGTTGAGTGATTATAGTACTGCTGTAATCAGAAGGTAGCTGGTTTGATTCTATGTTACTTTGTTTGTATTACCTGTCACTAGTTTGGTATTACTAATTTAATTAATCTTTGTCACAGGTGTACGAGGCTGCTGGGCTGGCCAATGCTGACAGTTTTATCCGACAGTTCCCTGATGGCTACAGTACCATTCTGGGGGAGAGAGGAGTTACCGTGTCTGGGGGCCAGAAACAGAGGATAGCTATCGCCCGCGCTCTACTGAAAATCCCAACCATCCTCATACTAGACGAGGCTACCAGGTCAGTTGCAAGGGAATGTCTTGATCGTAAAACATGTTAAAATGTAACATGTAAAAATGTAACATGTGGAAATATAAGAAGTTAAAATGTAACATGTTAAAATGTAACGTGTTAAAATGTAACATTTTAAAATGTAACATGCTTAAATGTAACGTGTTAAAATGTAACATATTAAAATGTAACATGTAAAAATGTAACATGTAAAATTGTAACCTTTTAAAATGTAACATGCTTAAAGGTAACTTGTTAAAATGTAACATATTAAAAACGTTATGAGTACTGGTATGAGTAAAAGTTTTTATCAGCTTGGTGGTTGAGTGACGACGACGACGACGACGACGACGACGACGACGACGACGACGACGACGACGACGACGACGACGACGACGACGACGACGACGACGACGACGACGACGACGACGACGACGACGACGACGACGACGACGACGACGACGACGACGACGACGACGACGACGACGACGACGACGACGACGACGACGACGACGACGACGACGACGACGACGACGACGACGACGACGACGACGACGACGACGACGACGACGACGACGACGACGACGACGACGACGACGACGACGACGACGACGACGACGACGACGACGACGACGACGACGACGACGACGACGACGACGACGACGACGACGACGACGACGACGACGACGACGACGACGACGACGACGACGACGACGACGACGACGACGACGACGACGACGACGACGACGACGACGACGACGACGACGACGACGACGACGACGACGACGACGACGACGACGACGACGACGACGACGACGACGACGACGACGACGACGACGACGACGGTTTTTATGTCAGCTTGGTGGTTGAGTGATTATAGTACTGCTGTACTCGCCTTGTAATCAGAAGGTAGCTGGTTTGATTCTATGTTACTTTGTTTGTATTACCTGTCACTAGTTTGGTATTACTAATTTAATTAATCTTTGTCACAGGTGTACGAGGCTGCTGGGCTGGCCAATGCTGACAGTTTTATCCGACAGTTCCCTGATGGCTACAGTACCATTCTGGGGGAGAGAGGAGTTACCGTGTCTGGGGGCCAGAAACAGAGGATAGCTATCGCCGCTACAAGCGCTCTTAGCACTCTACTGAAAATCCCATCCATCATCATACTAGACGAGGCTACCAGGTCAGTTGCAAGGGAATAACTTGATCGTAAAACATGTTAAAATGTAACATGTAAAAATGTAACATGTGGAAATATAAGAAGTTAAAATGTAACATGTTAAAATGTAACGTGTTAAAATGTAACATTTTAAAATGTAACTTGCTTAAATGTAACGTGTTAAAATGTAACATATTAAAATGTAACATGTAAAAATGTAACATGTAAAATTGTAACCTTTTAAAATGTAACATGCTTAAAGGTAACTTGTTAAAATGTAACATATTAAAAACGTTATGAGTACTGGTATGAGTAAAAGTTTTTATGTCAGCTTGGTGGTTGAGTGATTATAGTACTGCTGTAATCAGAAGGTAGCTGGTTTGATTCTATGTTACTTTGTTTGTATTACCTGTCACTAGTTTGGTATTACTAATTTAATTAATCTTTGTCACAGGTGTACGAGGCTGCTGGGCTGGCCAATGCTGACAGTTTTATCCGACAGTTCCCTGATGGCTACAGTACCATTCTGGGGGAGAGAGGAGTTACCGTGTCTGGGGGCCAGAAACAGAGGATAGCTATCGCCCGCGCTCTACTGAAAATCCCAACCATCCTCATACTAGACGAGGCTACCAGGTCAGTTGCAAGGGAATGTCTTGATCGTAAAACATGTTAAAATGTAACATGTAAAAATGTAACATGTGGAAATATAAGAAGTTAAAATGTAACATGTTAAAATGTAACGTGTTAAAATGTAACATTTTAAAATGTAACATGCTTAAATGTAACGTGTTAAAATGTAACATATTAAAATGTAACATGTAAAAATGTAACATGTAAAATTGTAACCTTTTAAAATGTAACATGCTTAAAGGTAACTTGTTAAAATGTAACATATTAAAAACGTTATGAGTACTGGTATGAGTAAAAGTTTTTATCAGCTTGGTGGTTGAGTGACGACGACGACGACGACGACGACGACGACGACGACGACGACGACGACGACGACGACGACGACGGTTTTTATGTCAGCTTGGTGGTTGAGTGATTATAGTACTGCTGTACTCGCCTTGTAATCAGAAGGTAGCTGGTTTGATTCTATGTTACTTTGTTTGTATTACCTGTCACTAGTTTGGTATTACTAATTTAATTAATCTTTGTCACAGGTGTACGAGGCTGCTGGGCTGGCCAATGCTGACAGTTTTATCCGACAGTTCCCTGATGGCTACAGTACCATTCTGGGGGAGAGAGGAGTTACCGTGTCTGGGGGCCAGAAACAGAGGATAGCTATCGCCGCTACAAGCGCTCTTAGCACTCTACTGAAAATCCCATCCATCATCATACTAGACGAGGCTACCAGGTCAGTTGCAAGGGAATAACTTGATCGTAAAACATGTTAAAATGTAACATGTAAAAATGTAACATGTGGAAATATAAGAAGTTAAAATGTAACATGTTAAAATGTAACGTGTTAAAATGTAACATTTTAAAATGTAACTTGCTTAAATGTAACGTGTTAAAATGTAACATATTAAAATGTAACATGTAAAAATGTAACATGTAAAATTGTAACCTTTTAAAATGTAACATGCTTAAAGGTAACTTGTTAAAATGTAACATATTAAAAACGTTATGAGTACTGGTATGAGTAAAAGTTTTTATGTCAGCTTGGTGGTTGAGTGATTATAGTACTGCTGTAATCAGAAGGTAGCTGGTTTGATTCTATGTTACTTTGTTTGTATTACCTGTCACTAGTTTGGTATTACTAATTTAATTAATCTTTGTCACAGGTGTACGAGGCTGCTGGGCTGGCCAATGCTGACAGTTTTATCCGACAGTTCCCTGATGGCTACAGTACCATTCTGGGGGAGAGAGGAGTTACCGTGTCTGGGGGCCAGAAACAGAGGATAGCTATCGCCCGCGCTCTACTGAAAATCCCAACCATCCTCATACTAGACGAGGCTACCAGGTCAGTTGCAAGGGAATGTCTTGATCGTAAAACATGTTAAAATGTAACATGTAAAAATGTAACATGTGGAAATATAAGAAGTTAAAATGTAACATGTTAAAATGTAACGTGTTAAAATGTAACATTTTAAAATGTAACATGCTTAAATGTAACGTGTTAAAATGTAACATATTAAAATGTAACATGTAAAAATGTAACATGTAAAATTGTAACCTTTTAAAATGTAACATGCTTAAAGGTAACTTGTTAAAATGTAACATATTAAAAACGTTATGAGTACTGGTATGAGTAAAAGTTTTTATCAGCTTGGTGGTTGAGTGACGACGACGACGACGACGACGACGACGACGACGACGACGACGACGACGACGACGACGACGACGACGACGACGACGACGACGACGACGACGACGGTTTTTATGTCAGCTTGGTGGTTGAGTGATTATAGTACTGCTGTACTCGCCTTGTAATCAGAAGGTAGCTGGTTTGATTCTATGTTACTTTGTTTGTATTACCTGTCACTAGTTTGGTATTACTAATTTAATTAATCTTTGTCACAGGTGTACGAGGCTGCTGGGCTGGCCAATGCTGACAGTTTTATCCGACAGTTCCCTGATGGCTACAGTACCATTCTGGGGGAGAGAGGAGTTACCGTGTCTGGGGGCCAGAAACAGAGGATAGCTATCGCCGCTACAAGCGCTCTTAGCACTCTACTGAAAATCCCATCCATCATCATACTAGACGAGGCTACCAGGTCAGTTGCAAGGGAATAACTTGATCGTAAAACATGTTAAAATGTAACATGTAAAAATGTAACATGTGGAAATATAAGAAGTTAAAATGTAACATGTTAAAATGTAACGTGTTAAAATGTAACATTTTAAAATGTAACTTGCTTAAATGTAACGTGTTAAAATGTAACATATTAAAATGTAACATGTAAAAATGTAACATGTAAAATTGTAACCTTTTAAAATGTAACATGCTTAAAGGTAACTTGTTAAAATGTAACATATTAAAAACGTTATGAGTACTGGTATGAGTAAAAGTTTTTATCAGCTTGGTGGTTGAGTGATTATAGTACTGCTGTAATCAGAAGGTAGCTGGTTTGATTCTATGTTACTTTGTTTGTATTACCTGTCACTAGTTTGGTATTACTAATTTAATTAATCTTTGTCACAGGTGTACGAGGCTGCTGGGCTGGCCAATGCTGACAGTTTTATCCGACAGTTCCCTGATGGCTACAGTACCATTCTGGGGGAGAGAGGAGTTACCGTGTCTGGGGGCCAGAAACAGAGGATAGCTATCGCCCGCGCTCTACTGAAAATCCCAACCATCCTCATACTAGACGAGGCTACCAGGTCAGTTGCAAGGGAATGTCTTGATCGTAAAACATGTTAAAATGTAACATGTAAAAATGTAACATGTGGAAATATAAGAAGTTAAAATGTAACATGTTAAAATGTAACGTGTTAAAATGTAACATTTTAAAATGTAACTTGCTTAAATGTAACGTGTTAAAATGTAACATATTAAAATGTAACATGTAAAAATGTAACATGTAAAATTGTAACCTTTTAAAATGTAACATGCTTAAAGGTAACTTGTTAAAATGTAACATATTAAAAACGTTATGAGTACTGGTATGAGTAAAAGTTTTTATGTCAGCTTGGTGGTTGAGTGATTATAGTACTGCTGTAATCAGAAGGTAGCTGGTTTGATTCTATGTTACTTTGTTTGTATTACCTGTCACTAGTTTGGTATTACTAATTTAATTAATCTTTGTCACAGGTGTACGAGGCTGCTGGGCTGGCCAATGCTGACAGTTTTATCCGACAGTTCCCTGATGGCTACAGTACCATTCTGGGGGAGAGAGGAGTTACCGTGTCTGGGGGCCAGAAACAGAGGATAGCTATCGCCCGCGCTCTACTGAAAATCCCAACCATCCTCATACTTGACGAGGCTACCAGGTCAGTTGCAAGGGAATGTCTTGATCGTAAAACATGTTAAAATGTAACATGTAAAAATGTAACATGTGGAAATATAAGAAGTTAAAATGTAACATGTTAAAATGTAACGTGTTAAAATGTAACATTTTAAAATGTAACATGCTTAAATGTAACGTGTTAAAATGTAACATATTAAAATGTAACATGTAAAAATGTAACATGTAAAATTGTAACCTTTTAAAATGTAACATGCTTAAAGGTAACTTGTTAAAATGTAACATATTAAAAACGTTATGAGTACTGGTATGAGTAAAAGTTTTTATGTCAGCTTGGTGGTTGAGTGACGACGACGACGACGACGACGACGACGACGACGACGACGACGACGACGACGACGACGACGACGACGACGACGACGACGACGACGACGACGACGACGACGACGACGACGACGACGACGACGACGACGACGACGACGACGACGACGACGACGACGACGACGACGACGACGACGACGACGACGACGACGACGACGACGACGACGACGACGACGACGACGACGACGACGACGACGACGACGACGACGACGACGACGACGACGACGACGACGACGACGACGACGACGACGACGGTTTTTATGTCAGCTTGGTGGTTGAGTGATTATAGTACTGCTGTACTCGCCTTGTAATCAGAAGGTAGCTGGTTTGATTCTATGTTACTTTGTTTGTATTACCTGTCACTAGTTTGGTATTACTAATTTAATTAATCTTTGTCACAGGTGTACGAGGCTGCTGGGCTGGCCAATGCTGACAGTTTTATCCGACAGTTCCCTGATGGCTACAGTACCATTCTGGGGGAGAGAGGAGTTACCGTGTCTGGGGGCCAGAAACAGAGGATAGCTATCGCCGCTACAAGCGCTCTTAGCACTCTACTGAAAATCCCATCCATCATCATACTAGACGAGGCTACCAGGTCAGTTGCAAGGGAATAACTTGATCGTAAAACATGTTAAAATGTAACATGTAAAAATGTAACATGTGGAAATATAAGAAGTTAAAATGTAACATGTTAAAATGTAACGTGTTAAAATGTAACATTTTAAAATGTAACTTGCTTAAATGTAACGTGTTAAAATGTAACATATTAAAATGTAACATGTAAAAATGTAACATGTAAAATTGTAACCTTTTAAAATGTAACATGCTTAAAGGTAACTTGTTAAAATGTAACATATTAAAAACGTTATGAGTACTGGTATGAGTAAAAGTTTTTATGTCAGCTTGGTGGTTGAGTGATTATAGTACTGCTGTAATCAGAAGGTAGCTGGTTTGATTCTATGTTACTTTGTTTGTATTACCTGTCACTAGTTTGGTATTACTAATTTAATTAATCTTTGTCACAGGTGTACGAGGCTGCTGGGCTGGCCAATGCTGACAGTTTTATCCGACAGTTCCCTGATGGCTACAGTACCATTCTGGGGGAGAGAGGAGTTACCGTGTCTGGGGGCCAGAAACAGAGGATAGCTATCGCCCGCGCTCTACTGAAAATCCCAACCATCCTCATACTAGACGAGGCTACCAGGTCAGTTGCAAGGGAATGTCTTGATCGTAAAACATGTTAAAATGTAACATGTAAAAATGTAACATGTGGAAATATAAGAAGTTAAAATGTAACATGTTAAAATGTAACGTGTTAAAATGTAACATTTTAAAATGTAACATGCTTAAATGTAACGTGTTAAAATGTAACATATTAAAATGTAACATGTAAAAATGTAACATGTAAAATTGTAACCTTTTAAAATGTAACATGCTTAAAGGTAACTTGTTAAAATGTAACATATTAAAAACGTTATGAGTACTGGTATGAGTAAAAGTTTTTATCAGCTTGGTGGTTGAGTGACGACGACGACGACGACGACGACGACGACGACGACGACGACGACGACGACGACGACGACGACGACGACGACGACGACGACGACGACGACGGACGACGACGACGACGACGACGACGACGACGACGACGACGACGACGACGACGACGACGACGACGACGACGACGACGACGACGACGACGACGACGACGACGACGACGACGACGACGACGACGACGACGACGACGACGACGACGACGACGACGACGACGACGACGACGACGACGACGACGACGACGACGACGACGACGACGACGACGACGACGACGACGACGACGACGACGACGACGACGACGACGACGACGACGACGACGACGACGACGACGACGACGACGACGACGACGACGACGACGACGACGACGACGACGACGACGACGACGACGACGACGACGACGACGACGACGACGACGACGACGACGACGACGACGACGACGACGACGACGACGACGACGACGACGACGACGACGACGACGACGACGACGACGACGACGACGACGACGACGACGACGACGACGACGACGACGACGACGACGACGACGACGACGACGACGACGACGACGACGACGACGACGACGACGACGACGACGACGACGACGACGACGACGACGACGACGACGACGACGACGACGACGACGACGACGACGACGACGACGACGACGACGACGACGACGACGACGACGACGACGACGACGACGACGGTTTTTATGTCAGCTTGGTGGTTGAGTGATTATAGTACTGCTGTACTCGCCTTGTAATCAGAAGGTAGCTGGTTTGATTCTATGTTACTTTGTTTGTATTACCTGTCACTAGTTTGGTATTACTAATTTAATTAATCTTTGTCACAGGTGTACGAGGCTGCTGGGCTGGCCAATGCTGACAGTTTTATCCGACAGTTCCCTGATGGCTACAGTACCATTCTGGGGGAGAGAGGAGTTACCGTGTCTGGGGGCCAGAAACAGAGGATAGCTATCGCCGCTACAAGCGCTCTTAGCACTCTACTGAAAATCCCATCCATCATCATACTAGACGAGGCTACCAGGTCAGTTGCAAGGGAATAACTTGATCGTAAAACATGTTAAAATGTAACATGTAAAAATGTAACATGTGGAAATATAAGAAGTTAAAATGTAACATGTTAAAATGTAACGTGTTAAAATGTAACATTTTAAAATGTAACTTGCTTAAATGTAACGTGTTAAAATGTAACATATTAAAATGTAACATGTAAAAAATGTAACATGTAAAATTGTAACCTTTTAAAATGTAACATGCTTAAAGGTAACTTGTTAAAATGTAACATATTAAAAACGTTATGAGTACTGGTATGAGTAAAAGTTTTTATGTCAGCTTGGTGGTTGAGTGATTATAGTACTGCTGTAATCAGAAGGTAGCTGGTTTGATTCTATGTTACTTTGTTTGTATTACCTGTCACTAGTTTGGTATTACTAATTTAATTAATCTTTGTCACAGGTGTACGAGGCTGCTGGGCTGGCCAATGCTGACAG
>NW_026543377.1:0-32032 GCF_028750875.1 Macrosteles quadrilineatus
ACTTCGTACACACTTGTACAGCCCTTGTACAAACTTGTTCATCTTGTACACACTTGTACAACCTTGTACACACTTGTACATCCTTGTACACAATTGTACACCCTTGTACACACTTGTACAACCTTGTACACACTTGTACAACCTTGAACACACTTGTACAGCCTTGTACACAATTGTACAACCTTGTACACACTTGTACAACCTTGTACACACTTGTACAACCTTGTACACAATTGTACAGCCTTGTACACACTTGTACAACCTTGTACACACTTGTACAGCCTTGTACACAATTGTACAACCTTGTACACACTTGTACAACCTTGTACACACTTGTACAACCTTGTACACACTTGTACAAGCTTGTACACACTTGTACAAGTTGTACACACTTGTACAACCTTGTACACACTTGTACAACCTTGTACACACTTGTACAACCTTGTACACAATTGTAAAACCTTGTACACACTTGTACAACCTTGTACAAACTTGTACACACTTGTACAAACTTTTACATCCTTGTACACATTTGTACACCCTTGTACACACTTGTACAACCTTGTACAACCTTGTACAAACCTGTACAACCCTTGTACACACTTGTACAAGCTTGTACACGATTGTACACCCTTATACACACTTGTGCACCCTTGTACAAACTTGTACATCCTTGTACACACTTGTACAACCTTGTACAAACTTGTACAAACTTGTACAAACTTTTACAAACTTGTACATCCTTGTACACGATTGTACACCCTTGTACACACTTGTACAACCTTGTACACACTTGTACAACCTGATACACACTTGTACAACCTTGTACACACTTGTACAACCTTGTACACACTTGTACAACCTTGTACACACTTGTACAACCTTGTACACACTTGTACAACCTTGTACACACTTGTACAGCCTTGTACACAATTGTACAACCTTGTACACACTTGTACAACCTTGTACACACTTGTACAACCTTGTACACAATTGTACAGCCTTGTACACACTTGTACAACCTTGTACACAATTGTACAGCCTTGTACAAAATTGTACAACCTTGTACACACTTGTACAGCCTTGTACACAATTGTACAACCTTGTACACACTTGTACAACCTTGTACACCCTTGTACAAACTTTTACACATCGTACACACTTGTACACCCTTGTACAAACTTGTACATCCTTGTACACACTTGTACAACCTTGTACACACTTGTACAATCTTGTACACACTTGTACAGCCTTGTACACAATTGTACAACCTTGTACACACTTGTACAGCCTTGTACACAATTGTACAACCTTGTACACACTTGTACAACCTTGTACACCCTTTTACACACTTTTACTTATCGTACACACTTGTACACCCTTGTACAAACTTGTACATCCTTGTACACACTTGTACAACCTGTACAAACTTGAACAAACTTGTACATCCTTGTACACGATTTTACCGCCTTGTACACACTTGTACAACCTTGTAAAAACTTGTACAACCTTGTACACACTTGTACACCCTTGTACACACTTGTACACCCTTGTACACACTTGTACAAGCTTGTACACACTTGTACAACCTTGTACACACTTGTACACCCTTGTACACACATGTACAACCTTGTACACAACTTGTACAACCTTGTACACACTTGTACAACCTTGCAAAACTTGTACACCCTTGTACAAACTTGTACACCCTGTACACACTTGTACACATTTGTACACACTTGTACACCCTTGTACACACTTGTACAGCCTTGTACAAACTTATACAATCTTGTACACACTTGTACAACCCAGTACACAACTTGTACAACCTTGTACACACTTGTACACCCTTGTACACACTTGTACAACCTTGTACAAACTTATACAATCTTGTACACACTTGTACAACCCAGTACACACTTGTACAATCTTGTACAATCTTGTACATCCTTGTACACGATTGTACACCCTTGTACACACTTGTACAACCTTGTACACACTTGTACAACCTTGTACACAATTGTACAACCTTGTACACACTTGTACAACCTTGTACACACTTGCACAACTTTGTACACACTTGTACAGTCTTGTACACAATTGTACAACCTTGTACACACTTGTACAACCTTGTACACACTTGTACAACCTTGTACACAATTGTACAGCCTTGTACACACTTGTACAACCTTGTACACACTTGTACAGCCTTGTACACAATTGTACAACCTTGTACACACTTGTACAACCTTGTACACACTTGTACAACCTTGTACACAATTGTACAGCCTTGTACACACTTGTACAAACCTTGTACACACTTGTACAACCTTGTACACACTTGTACAACCTTGTTAAAACTTGTACACCCTTGTACACACTTGTACAACCTTGTACAACCTTGTACACACTTGTACAGCCTTGTACACAATTGTACAACCTTGTACACACTTGTACAACCTTGTACACAATTGTGAAACCTCGTACACACTTGTACAACCTTGTACACACTTGAACAACCTTGTACACACTTGTAAAACCTTGTACACATTTGTACAACCTTGTACACACTTGTACAACCTTTTACACACTTGTACAGCCTTGTACACAATTGTACAACCTTGTACACACTTGTACAGCCTTGTACACAATTGTACAACCTTGTACACACTTGTAAAACCTTGTACACACTTGTACAACCTTGTAAACAATTGTAGAGCCCTGTACACACTTGTACAACCTTGTACACACTTGTACAGCTTTGTACAAAATTGTACAACCTTGTACATACTTGTACAGCCTTGTACACAATTGTACAACCTTGTACACACTTGTACAACCTTGTACAACCTTGTTTACACTTGTACAGCCTTGTAAAAACTTGTACACCCTTGTACACACATGTACAACCTTGTACACAACTTGTACAACCTTGTACACACTTGTACAACCTTGTAAAACTTGTACACATTTGTACACACTTGTACACCCTTGTACACACTTGTACAACCTTGTACAAACTTATACAATCTTGTACACACTTGTACAACCCAGTACACACTTGTACAATCTTGTACAAACTTGTACTCCCTTGTACAAACTTGTACATCCTTGTACACCCTTGTACAACCTTGTACAAACTTGTACAAACTTGTACAAACTTGTACATCCTTGTACACTATTGTACACCCTTGTACACACTTGTACAACCTTGTACACACTTGTACAACCTGACACACCAATTGTACAACCTTGTACACACTTGTACAACCTTGTACACACTTGTACAACCTTGTACACACTTGTACAACCTTGTACACACTTGTACAACCTTGTACACACTTGTACAACCTTGTACACACTTGTACAGCCTTGTACACAATTGTACAACCTTGTACACACTTGTACAACCTTGTACACACTTGTACAACCTTGTACACAATTGTACAGCCTTGTACACAATTGTACAACCTTGTACACACTTGTAAAGCCTTGTACACACTCGTACAGCCTTGTACAAAATTGTACAGCCTTGTACACAACTGTACAACCTTGTACACACTTGTACAACCTTGTACACCCTTGTACAAACTTGTACATCCTTGTACATGATTGTACACCCTTGTACAAACTTGTACATCCTTGTACACACTTGTACAACCTGATACACAATTGTACAACCTTGTACACACTTGTACAACCTTGTACACACTTGTACAACCTTGTACACACTTGTACAACCTTGTACACACTTGTACAACCTTGTACACACTTGTACAGCCTTCTACACAATTGTACAACCTTGTACACACTTGTACAACCTTGTACACACTTGTACAACCTTGTACACAATTGTACAGCCTTGTACACACTTGTACAACCTTGTACACACTTGTACAGCCTTGTACAAAATTGTACAACCTTGTACACACTTGTACAGCCTTGTACACAATTGTACAACCTTGTACACACTTGTACAACCTTGTACACCCTTGTACAAACTTTTACACATCGTACACACTTGTACACCCTTGTACAAACTTGTACATCCTTGTACACACTTGTACAACCTTGTACACACTTGTACAATCTTGTACACACTTGTACAGCCTTGTACACAATTGTACAACCTTGTACACACTTGTACAGCCTTGTACACAATTGTACAACCTTGTACAAACTTGTACAACCTTGTACACCCTTGTACACACTTTTACTTATCGTACACACTTGTACACCCTTGTACAAACTTGTACATCCTTGTACACACTTGTACAACCTTGTACAAACTTGTACAAACTTGTACATCCTTGTACACGATTTTACCGCCTTGTACACACTTGTACAACCTTGTAAAAACTTGTACAACCTTGTACACACTTGTACACCCTTGTACACACTTGTACAAGCTTGTACACACTTGTACAACCTTGTACACACTTGTACACCCTTGTACACACATGTACAACCTTGTACACAACTTGTACAACCTTGTACACACTTGTACAACCTTGTAAAACTTGTACAACCCTTGTACAAACTTGTACAACCCTGTACACACTTGTACACATTTGTACACACTTGTACACCCTTGTACACACTTGTACAACCTTGTACAAACTTATACAATCTTGTACACACTTGTACAACCCAGTACACAACTTGTACAACCTTGTACACACTTGTACAACCTTGTAAAACTTGTACACCCTTGTACAAACTTGTACACCCCTGTACACACTTGTACACATTTGTACACACTTGTACAACCTTGTACACACTTGTACAACCTTGTACAAACTTATACAATCTTGTACACACTTGTACAACCCAGTACACAATTTTACAATCTTGTACAAACTTGTACATCCTTGTACACGATTGTACACCCTTGTACACACTTGTACAACATTGTACACACTTGTACAACCTTGTACACAATTGTACAACCTTGTACACACTTGTACAACCTTGTACACACTTGCACAACTTTGTACACACTTGTACAGTCTTGTACACAATTGTACAACCTTGTACACACTTGTACAACCTTGTACACACTTGTACAACCTTGTACACAATTGTACAGCCTTGTACACACTTTTACAACCTTGTACACACTTGTACAGCCTTGTACACAATTGTACAACCTTGTACACACTTGTACAACCTTATACACACTTGTACAACCTTTTACACAATTGTACAGCCTTGTACACACTTGTACAACCTTGTACACACTTGTACAACCTTGTTAAAACTTGTACACCCTTGTACACACTTGTACAACCTTGTACAAACTTGTACACACTTGTACAGCCTTGTACACAATTGTACAACCTTGTACACACTTGTACAACCATGTACACAATTGTACAACCTCGTACACACTTGAACAACCTTGTACACACTTGTACAACCTTGTACACACTTGTACAACCTTGTACACACTTGTACAACCTTGTACACACTTGTACAACCTTTTACACACTTGTACAGCCTTGTACACAATTGTACAGCCTTGTACACAATTGTACAACCTTGTACACACTTGTACAACCTTGTACACCCTTGTACACACTTTTACTTATCGTACACACTTGTACACCCTTGTACAAACTTGTACATCCTTGTACACACTTGTACAACCTTGTACAAACTTGAACAAACTTGTACATCCTTGTACACGATTTTACCGCCTTGTACACACTTGTACAACCTTGTAAAAACTTGTACAACCTTGTACACACTTGTACACCCTTGTACACACTTGTACACCCTTGTACACACTTGTACAAGCTTGTACACACTTGTACAACCTTGTACACACTTGTACACCCTTGTACACACATGTACAACCTTGTACACAACTTGTACAACCTTGTACACACTTGTACAACCTTGCAAAACTTGTACACCCTTGTACAAACTTGTACACCCCTGTACACACTTGTACACATTTGTACACACTTGTACACCCTTGTACACACTTGTACAGCCTTGTACAAACTTATACAATCTTGTACACACTTGTACAACCCAGTACACAACTTGTACAACCTTGTACACACTTGTACACCCTTGTACACACTTGTACAACCTTGTACAAACTTATACAATCTTGTACACACTTGTACAACCCAGTACACACTTGTACAATCTTGTACAATCTTGTACATCCTTGTACACGATTGTACACCCTTGTACACACTTGTACAACCTTGTACACACTTGTACAACCTTGTACACAATTGTACAACCTTGTACACACTTGTACAACCTTGTACACACTTGCACAACTTTGTACACACTTGTACAGTCTTGTACACAATTGTACAACCTTGTACACACTTGTACAACCTTGTACACACTTGTACAACCTTGTACACAATTGTACAGCCTTGTACACACTTGTACAACCTTGTACACACTTGTACAGCCTTGTACACAATTGTACAACCTTGTACACACTTGTACAACCTTGTACACACTTGTACAACCTTGTACACAATTGTACAGCCTTGTACACACTTGTACAACCTTGTACACACTTGTACAACCTTGTACACACTTGTACAACCTTGTTAAAACTTGTACACCCTTGTACACACTTGTACAACCTTGTACAACCTTGTACACACTTGTACAGCCTTGTACACAATTGTACAACCTTGTACACACTTGTACAACCTTGTACACAATTGTGAAACCTCGTACACACTTGTACAACCTTGTACACACTTGAACAACCTTGTACACACTTGTAAAACCTTGTACACATTTGTACAACCTTGTACACACTTGTACAACCTTTTACACACTTGTACAGCCTTGTACACAATTGTACAACCTTGTACACACTTGTACAGCCTTGTACACAATTGTACAACCTTGTACACACTTGTAAAACCTTGTACACACTTGTACAACCTTGTAAACAATTGTAGAGCCCTGTACACACTTGTACAACCTTGTACACACTTGTACAGCTTTGTACAAAATTGTACAACCTTGTACATACTTGTACAGCCTTGTACACAATTGTACAACCTTGTACACACTTGTACAACCTTGTACAACCTTGTTTACACTTGTACAGCCTTGTAAAAACTTGTACACCCTTGTACACACATGTACAACCTTGTACACAACTTGTACAACCTTGTACACACTTGTACAACCTTGTAAAACTTGTACACATTTGTACACACTTGTACACCCTTGTACACACTTGTACAACCTTGTACAAACTTATACAATCTTGTACACACTTGTACAACCCAGTACACACTTGTACAATCTTGTACAAACTTGTACTCCCTTGTACAAACTTGTACATCCTTGTACACCCTTGTACAACCTTGTACAAACTTGTACAAACTTGTACAAACTTGTACATCCTTGTACACTATTGTACACCCTTGTACACACTTGTACAACCTTGTACACACTTGTACAACCTGACACACAATTGTACAACCTTGTACACACTTGTACAACCTTGTACACACTTGTACAACCTTGTACACACTTGTACAACCTTGTACACACTTGTACAACCTTGTACACACTTGTACAACCTTGTACACACTTGTACAGCCTTGTACACAATTGTACAACCTTGTACACACTTGTACAACCTTGTACACACTTGTACAACCTTGTACACAATTGTACAGCCTTGTACACAATTGTACAACCTTGTACACACTTGTAAAGCCTTGTACACACTCGTACAGCCTTGTACAAAATTGTACAGCCTTGTACACAACTGTACAACCTTGTACACACTTGTACAACCTTGTACACCCTTGTACAAACTTGTACATCCTTGTACATGATTGTACACCCTTGTACAAACTTGTACATCCTTGTACACACTTGTACAACCTGATACACAATTGTACAACCTTGTACACACTTGTACAACCTTGTACACACTTGTACAACCTTGTACACACTTGTACAACCTTGTACACACTTGTACAACCTTGTACACACTTGTACAGCCTTCTACACAATTGTACAACCTTGTACACACTTGTACAACCTTGTACACACTTGTACAACCTTGTACACAATTGTACAGCCTTGTACACACTTGTACAACCTTGTACACACTTGTACAGCCTTGTACAAAATTGTACAACCTTGTACACACTTGTACAGCCTTGTACACAATTGTACAACCTTGTACACACTTGTACAACCTTGTACACCCTTGTACAAACTTTTACACATCGTACACACTTGTACACCCTTGTACAAACTTGTACATCCTTGTACACACTTGTACAACCTTGTACACACTTGTACAATCTTGTACACACTTGTACAGCCTTGTACACAATTGTACAACCTTGTACACACTTGTACAGCCTTGTACACAATTGTACAACCTTGTACAAACTTGTACAACCTTGTACACCCTTGTACACACTTTTACTTATCGTACACACTTGTACACCCTTGTACAAACTTGTACATCCTTGTACACACTTGTACAACCTTGTACAAACTTGTACAAACTTGTACATCCTTGTACACGATTTTACCGCCTTGTACACACTTGTACAACCTTGTAAAAACTTGTACAACCTTGTACACACTTGTACACCCTTGTACACACTTGTACAAGCTTGTACACACTTGTACAACCTTGTACACACTTGTACACCCTTGTACACACATGTACAACCTTGTACACAACTTGTACAACCTTGTACACACTTGTACAACCTTGTAAAACTTGTACACCCTTGTACAAACTTGTACAACCCTGTACACACTTGTACACATTTGTACACACTTGTACACCCTTGTACACACTTGTACAACCTTGTACAAACTTATACAATCTTGTACACACTTGTACAACCCAGTACACAACTTGTACAACCTTGTACACACTTGTACAACCTTGTAAAACTTGTACACCCTTGTACAAACTTGTACACCCCTGTACACACTTGTACACATTTGTACACACTTGTACAACCTTGTACACACTTGTACAACCTTGTACAAACTTATACAATCTTGTACACACTTGTACAACCCAGTACACAATTTTACAATCTTGTACAAACTTGTACATCCTTGTACACGATTGTACACCCTTGTACACACTTGTACAACATTGTACACACTTGTACAACCTTGTACACAATTGTACAACCTTGTACACACTTGTACAACCTTGTACACACTTGCACAACTTTGTACACACTTGTACAGTCTTGTACACAATTGTACAACCTTGTACACACTTGTACAACCTTGTACACACTTGTACAACCTTGTACACAATTGTACAGCCTTGTACACACTTTTACAACCTTGTACACACTTGTACAGCCTTGTACACAATTGTACAACCTTGTACACACTTGTACAACCTTATACACACTTGTACAACCTTTTACACAATTGTACAGCCTTGTACACACTTGTACAACCTTGTACACACTTGTACAACCTTGTTAAAACTTGTACACCCTTGTACACACTTGTACAACCTTGTACAAACTTGTACACACTTGTACAGCCTTGTACACAATTGTACAACCTTGTACACACTTGTACAACCATGTACACAATTGTACAACCTCGTACACACTTGAACAACCTTGTACACACTTGTACAACCTTGTACACACTTGTACAACCTTGTACACACTTGTACAACCTTGTACACACTTGTACAACCTTTTACACACTTGTACAGCCTTGTACACAATTGTACAACCTTGTACACACTTGTACAGCCTTGTACACAATTGTACAACCTTGTACACACTTGTACTACCTTGTACACACTTGTACAACCTTGTACACAATTGTAGAGCCTTGTACACACTTGTACAACCTTGTACACACTTGTACAGCCTTGTACAAAATTGTACAACCTTGTACACACTTGTACAGCCTTGTACACAATTGTACAACCTTGTACACACTTGTACAAACTTGTACACCCTTGTAGAAACTTTTACACTTCGTACACACTTGTACAGCTCTTGTACAAACTTGTACATTCTTGTACACACTTGTACAACCTTGTACACACTTGTACATCCTTGTACACAATTGTACACCCTTGTACACACTTGTACAACCTTGTACACACTTGTACAACCTTGAACACACTTGTACAGCCTTGTACACAATTGTACAACCTTGTACACACTTGTACAACCTTGTACACACTTGTACAACCTTGTACACAATTGTACAGCCTTGTACACACTTGTACAACCTTGTACACACTTGTACAGCCTTGTACACAATTGTACAACCTTGTACACACTTGTACAACCTTGTACACACTTGTACAACCTTGTACACAATTGTACAGCCTTGTACACACTTGTACAACCTTGTACACACTTGTACAACCTTGTAAAAACTTGTACACAATGTACACACTTGGACAACCTTGTACAACCTTGTACACACTTGTACAGCCTTGTACAACCTTGTACAACCTTGTACACACTTGTACAGCCTTGTAAAAACTTGTACACCCTTGTACACACATGTACAACCTTGTACACAACTTGTACAACCTTGTACACACTTGTACAACCTTGTAAAACTTTACACATTTGTACACACTTGTACACCCTTGTACACACTTGTACAACCTTGTACAAACTTATACAATCTTGTACACACTTGTACAACCCAGTACACACTTGTACAATCTTGTACAAACTTGTACTCCCTTGTACAAACTTGTACATCCTTGTACACACTTGTACAACCTTGTACAAACTTGTACATCCTTGTACACACTTGTACAACCTTGTACAAACTTGTACAAACTTGTACAAACTTGTACATCCTTGTACACGATTGTACACCCTTGTACACACTTGTACAACCTTGTACACACTTGTACAACCTGACACACAATTGTACAACCTTGTACACACTTGTACAACCTTGTACACACTTGTACAACCTTGTACACACTTGTACAACCTTGTACACACTTGTACAACCTTGTACACACTTGTACAACCTTGTACACACTTGTACAGCCTTGTACACAATTGTACAACCTTGTACACAATTGTACAACCTTGTACACACTTGTACAACCTTGTACACAATTGTACAGCCTTGTACACAATTGAACAACCTTGTACACACTTGTACAGCCTTGTACAAAATTGTACAGCCTTGTACACAATTGTACAACCTTGTACACACTTGTACAACCTTGTACACCCTTGTACAAACTTTTACACATCGTACACACTTGTACACCCTTGTACAAACTTGTACATCCTTGTACACACTTGTACAACCTTGTACACACTTGTACAACCTTGTACACACTTGTACAGCCTTGTACACAATTGTACAACCTTGTACACAGTTGTACAGCCTTGTACACAATTGTACAACCTTGTACACACTTGTACAACCTTGTACACCCTTGTACAAACTTTTACACATCGTACACACTTGTACACCCTTGTACAAACTTGTACATCCTTGTACACACTTGTACAACCTTGTACACACTTGTACAGCCTTGTACACAATTGTACAACCTTGTACACAGTTGTACAGCCTTGTACACAATTGTACAACCTTGTACACACTTGTACTACCTTGTACACACTTGTACAGCCTTGTACACACTTGTAAAGCCTTGTACACAATTGTACAGCCTTGTACACAATTGTACAACCTTGTACACACTTGTACAACCTTGTACACCCTTGTACAAACTTTTACACATCGTACACACTTGTACACCCTTGTACAAACTTGTACATCCTTGTAAACACTTGTACAACCTTGTACACACTTGTACAACCTTGTACACACTTGTACAGCCTTGTACACAATTGTACAACCTTGTACACCGTTGTACAGCCTTGTACACAATTGTACAACCTTGTACACATTGGAAACCTTGTACACCCTTGTACACACTTTTACTTATCGTACACACTTGTACACCCTTGTACAAACTTGTACATCCTTGTACACACTTGTACAACCTTGTACAAACTTGTACAAACTTGTACATCCTTGTACACGATTTTACACCCTTGTACACACTTGTACAACCTTGTAAAAACTTGTACAACCTTGTACACACTTGTACAACCTTGTACACACTTGTACAACCTTGTACACACTTGTACAACCTTGTACACACTTGTACAACCTTGTACACACTTGTACAACCTTGTACACACTTGTACAGCCTTGTACACAATTGTACAACCTTGTACACACTTGTACAACCTTGTACACACTTGTACAACCTTGTACACAATTGTACAGCCTTGTACACAATTGTACAACCTTGTACACACTTGTACAGCCTTGTACACACTTGTACAGCCTTGTACAAAATTGTACAGCCTTGTACACAATTGTACAACCTTGTACACACTTGTACAACCTTGTACACCCTTGTACAAACTTTTACACATCGTACACACTTGTACACCCTTGTACAAACTTGTACATCCCTGTACACACTTGTACAACCTTGTACACACTTGTACAACCTTGTACACACTTGTACAGCCTTGTACACAATTGTACAACCTTGTACACAGTTGTACAGCCTTGTACACAATTGTACAACCTTGTACACACTTGTACAACCTTGTACACCCTTGTACACACTTTTACTTATCGTACACACTTGTACACCCTTGTACAAAATTGTACATCCTTGTACACACTTGTACAACCTTGTACAAACTTGTACAAACTTGTACATCTTTGTACACGATTTTACACCCTTGTACACACTTGTACAACCTTGTAAAAACTTGTACAACCTTGTACACACTTGTACACCCTTGTACACACTTGTACAACCTTGTACACACTTGTACAACCTTGTACACACTTGTACAACCTTGTACACACTTGTACAACCTTGTACACACTTGTACAACCTTGTACACACTTGTACAACCTTGTACACACTTGTAAAACCTTGTACACACTTGTACAACCTTGTACACACTTGTACAACCTTGTACACACTTGTACAACCTTGTACGCTCTTGTACAACCTTGTACACACTTGTACAACCTTGTACACACTTGTACAACCATGTAAAAACTTGTACAACCATGTACACACTTGTACACCCTTGTACACACTTGTACAAGCTTGTACACACTTGTACAACCTTGTACACACTTGTACACCCTTGTACACACTTGTACAAGCTTGTACACACTTGTACAACCTTGTACACACTTGTACACCCTTGTACACACTTGTACAACCTTGTACAAACCTGTACACCCTTGTACACACTTGTACATGCTTGTACACACTTGTACAAGCTTGTATACACTTGTACACCTTTGTTCAAACTTGTGCACCCTTGTACACTTTTGTACACCCTTGTACACATTTGTACAACCTTGTACACTCTTGTACAACCTTGTACACACTTGTACAACCTTGTACACACTTGTACAACCTTGTACAACCTTGTACACACTTGTACAACCATGTAAAAACTTGTACAACCTTGTACACACTTGTACACCCTTGTACACACTTGTACAAGCTTGTACACACTTGTACAACCTTGTACACACTTGTACACCCTTGTACACACTTGTACAAGCTTGTACACACTTGTACAACCTTGTACACACTTGTACAACCTTGTACACACTTGTACAACCTTGTAAAACTTGTACACATTTGTACACACTTGTACTCCCTTGTACACACTTGTACAACCTTGTACAAACTTATACAATCTTGTACACACTTGTACAACCCAGTACACACTTGTACAATCTTGTACAAACTTGTACTCCCTTGTACAAACTTGTACATCCTTGTACACACTTGTACAACCTTGTACAAACTTGTACAAACTTGTACAAACTTGTACATCCTTGTACACGATTGTACACCCTTGTACACACTTGTACAACCTTGTACACACTTGTACAACCTGACACACAATTGTACAACCTTGTACACACTTGTACAGACTTGTACACACTTGTACAACCTTGGACACACTTGTACAACCTTGTACACACTTGTACAACCTTGTACACACTTGTACAACCTTGTACACACTTGTACAGCCTTGTACACAATTGTACAACCTTGTACACACTTGTACAACCTTGTACACACTTGTACAACCTTGTACACAATTGTACAGCCTTGTACACAATTGTACAACCTTGTACACACTTGTACAGCCTTGTACAAAATTGTACAGCCTTGTACACAATTGTACAACCTTGTACACACTTGTACAACCTTGTACACCCTTGTACAAACTTTTACACATCGTACACACTTGTGAACCCTTGTACAAACTTGTACATCCTTGTACACACTTGTACAACCTTGTACACACTTGTACAACCTTGTACACACTTGTACAGCCTTGTACACAATTGTACAACCTTGTACACAGTTGTACAGCCTTGTACACAATTGTACAACCTTGTACATACTTGTACAACCTTGTACACCCTTGTACAAACTTTTACACATCGTACTCACTTGTACACCCTTGTACAAACTTGTACATCCTTGTACACACTTGTACAACCTTGTACACACTTGTACAACCTTGTACACACTTGTACAGCCTTGTACACAATTGTACAACCTTGTACACAGTTGTACAGCCTTGTACACAATTGTACAACCTTGTACACACTTGTACAACCTTGTACACACTTGTACAGCCTTGTACACACTTGTACAGCCTTGTACAAAATTGTACAGCCTTGTACACAATTGTACAACCTTGTACACACTTGTACAACCTTGTACACCCTTGTACAAACTTTTACACATCGTACACACTTGTACACCCTTGTACAAACTTGTACATCCTTGTACACACTTGTACAACCTTGTACACACTTGTACAACCTTGTACACACTTGTACAGCCTTGTACACAATTGTACAACCTTGTACACAGTTGTACAGCCTTGTACACAATTGTACAAACTTGTACACACTTGTACAACCTTGTACACCCTTGTACACACTTTTACATATCGTACACACTTGTACACCCTTGTACAAACTTGTACATCCTTGTACACACTTGTACAACCTTGTACAAACTTGTACAAACTTGTACATCCTTGTACACGATTTTACACCCTTGTACACACTTGTACAACATTGTACACACTTGTACACCCTTGTACACACTTGTACAAGCTTGTACACACTTGTACAACCTTGTACACACTTGTACACCCTTGTACACACTTGTACAACCTTGTACAAACCTGTACACCCTTGTACACACTTGTACATGCTTGTACACACTTGTACAAGCTTGTATACACTTGTACACCTTTGTTCAAACTTGTGCACCCTTGTACACTTTTGTACACCCTTGTACACATTTGTACAACCTTGTACACTCTTGTACAACCTTGTACACACTTGTACAACCTTGTACACACTTGTACAACCTTGTACAACCTTGTACACACTTGTACAACCTTGTACAACCTTGTACACACTTGTACAACCATGTAAAAACTTGTACAACCTTGTACACACTTGTACACCCTTGTACACACTTGTACAAGCTTGTACACACTTGTACAACCTTGTACACACTTGTACACCCTTGTACACACTTGTACAAGCTTGTACACACTTGTACAACCTTGTACACACTTGTACAACCTTGTACACACTTGTACAACCTTGTAAAACTTGTACACATTTGTACACACTTGTACTCCCTTGTACACACTTGTACAACCTTGTACAAACTTATACAATCTTGTACACACTTGTACAACCCAGTACACACTTGTACAATCTTGTACAAACTTGTACTCCCTTGTACAAACTTGTACATCCTTGTACACACTTGTACAACCTTGTACAAACTTGTACAAACTTGTACAAACTTGTACATCCTTGTACACGATTGTACACCCTTGTACACACTTGTACAACCTTGTACACACTTGTACAACCTGACACACAATTGTACAACCTTGTACACACTTGTACACACTTGTACACACTTGTACAACCTTGGACACACTTGTACAACCTTGTACACACTTGTACAACCTTGTACACACTTGTACAACCTTGTACACACTTGTACAGCCTTGTACACAATTGTACAACCTTGTACACACTTGTACAACCTTGTACACACTTGTACAACCTTGTACACAATTGTACAGCCTTGTACACAATTGTACAACCTTGTACACACTTGTACAGCCTTGTACAAAATTGTACAGCCTTGTACACAATTGTACAACCTTGTACACACTTGTACAACCTTGTACACTCTTGTACAAACTTTTACACATCGTACACACTTGTGAACCCTTGTACAAACTTGTACATCCTTGTACACACTTGTACAACCTTGTACACACTTGTACAACCTTGTACACACTTGTACAGCCTTGTACACACTTGTACAGCCTTGTACAAAATTGTACAGCCTTGTACACAATTGTACAACCTTGTACACACTTGTACAGCCTTGTACAAAATTGTACAGCCTTGTACACACTTGTACAACCTTGGACACACTTGTACAACCTTGTACACACTTGTACAACCTTGTACACACTTGTACAACCTTGTACACACTTGTACAGCCTTGTACACAATTGTACAACCTTGTACACACTTGTACAACCTTGTACACACTTGTACAACCTTGTACACAATTGTACAGCCTTGTACACAATTGTACAACCTTGTACACACTTGTACAGCCTTGTACAAAATTGTACAGCCTTGTACACAATTGTACAACCTTGTACACACTTGTACAACCTTGTACACCCTTGTACAAACTTTTACACATCGTACACACTTGTGAACCCTTGTACAAACTTGTACATCCTTGTACACACTTGTACAACCTTGTACACACTTGTACAACCTTGTACACACTTGTACAGCCTTGTACACAATTGTACAACCTTGTACACAGTTGTACAGCCTTGTACACAATTGTACAACCTTGTACATACTTGTACAACCTTGTACACCCTTGTACAAACTTTTACACATCGTACTCACTTGTACACCCTTGTACAAACTTGTACATCCTTGTACACACTTGTACAACCTTGTACACACTTGTACAACCTTGTACACACTTGTACAGCCTTGTACACAATTGTACAACCTTGTACACAGTTGTACAGCCTTGTACACAATTGTACAACCTTGTACACACTTGTACAACCTTGTACACACTTGTACAGCCTTGTACACACTTGTACAGCCTTGTACAAAATTGTACAGCCTTGTACACAATTGTACAACCTTGTACACACTTGTACAACCTTGTACACCCTTGTACAAACTTTTACACATCGTACACACTTGTACACCCTTGTACAAACTTGTACATCCTTGTACACACTTGTACAACCTTGTACACACTTGTACAACCTTGTACACACTTGTACAGCCTTGTACACAATTGTACAACCTTGTACACAGTTGTACAGCCTTGTACACAATTGTACAAACTTGTACACACTTGTACAACCTTGTACACCCTTGTACACACTTTTACATATCGTACACACTTGTACACCCTTGTACAAACTTGTACATCCTTGTACACACTTGTACAACCTTGTACAAACTTGTACAAACTTGTACATCCTTGTACACGATTTTACACCCTTGTACACACTTGTACAACATTGTACACACTTGTACACCCTTGTACACACTTGTACAAGCTTGTACACACTTGTACAACCTTGTACACACTTGTACACCCTTGTACACACTTGTACAACCTTGTACAAACCTGTACACCCTTGTACACACTTGTACATGCTTGTACACACTTGTACAAGCTTGTATACACTTGTACACCTTTGTTCAAACTTGTGCACCCTTGTACACTTTTGTACACCCTTGTACACATTTGTACAACCTTGTACACTCTTGTACAACCTTGTACACACTTGTACAACCTTGTACACACTTGTACAACCTTGTACAACCTTGTACACACTTGTACAACCTTGTACAACCTTGTACACACTTGTACAACCATGTAAAAACTTGTACAACCTTGTACACACTTGTACACCCTTGTACACACTTGTACAAGCTTGTACACACTTGTACAACCTTGTACACACTTGTACACCCTTGTACACACTTGTACAAGCTTGTACACACTTGTACAACCTTGTACACACTTGTACAACCTTGTACACACTTGTACAACCTTGTAAAACTTGTACACATTTGTACACACTTGTACTCCCTTGTACACACTTGTACAACCTTGTACAAACTTATACAATCTTGTACACACTTGTACAACCCAGTACACACTTGTACAATCTTGTACAAACTTGTACTCCCTTGTACAAACTTGTACATCCTTGTACACACTTGTACAACCTTGTACAAACTTGTACAAACTTGTACAAACTTGTACATCCTTGTACACGATTGTACACCCTTGTACACACTTGTACAACCTTGTACACACTTGTACAACCTGACACACAATTGTACAACCTTGTACACACTTGTACACACTTGTACACACTTGTACAACCTTGGACACACTTGTACAACCTTGTACACACTTGTACAACCTTGTACACACTTGTACAACCTTGTACACACTTGTACAGCCTTGTACACAATTGTACAACCTTGTACACACTTGTACAACCTTGTACACACTTGTACAACCTTGTACACAATTGTACAGCCTTGTACACAATTGTACAACCTTGTACACACTTGTACAGCCTTGTACAAAATTGTACAGCCTTGTACACAATTGTACAACCTTGTACACACTTGTACAACCTTGTACACTCTTGTACAAACTTTTACACATCGTACACACTTGTGAACCCTTGTACAAACTTGTACATCCTTGTACACACTTGTACAACCTTGTACACACTTGTACAACCTTGTACACACTTGTACAGCCTTGTACACACTTGTACAGCCTTGTACAAAATTGTACAGCCTTGTACACAATTGTACAACCTTGTACACACTTGTACAACCTTGTACACCCTTGTACAAACTTTTACACATCGTACACACTTGTACACCCTTGTACAAACTTGTACATCCTTGTACACACTTGTACATTCTTGTACACACTTGTACAACCTTGTACACACTTGTACAGCCTTGTACACAATTGTACAACCTTGTACACAGTTGTACAGCCTTGTACACAATTGTACAACCTTGTACACACTTGTACAACCTTGTACACCCTTGTACACACTTTTACATATCGTACACACTTGTACACCCTTGTAAAAACTTGTACATCCTTGTACACACTTGTACAACCTTGTACACATTTGTACAACCTTGTACACTCTTGTACAACCTTGTACACACTTGTACAACCTTGTACACACTTGTACAACCTTGTACAACCTTGTACACACTTGTACAACCATGTAAAAACTTGTACAACCTTGTACACACTTGTACACCCTTGTACACACTTGTACAAGCTTGTACACACTTGTACAACCTTGTACACACTTGTAGACCCTTGTACACACTTGTACAAGCTTGTACACACTTGTACAACCTTGTACACACTTGTACAACCTTGTACACACTTGTACAACCTTGTAAAACTTGTACACATTTGTACACACTTGTACTCCCTTGTACACACTTGTACAACCTTGTACAAACTTATACAATCTTGTACACACTTGTACAACCCAGTACACACTTGTACAATCTTGTACAAACTTGTACTCCCTTGTACAAACTTGTACATCCTTGTACACACTTGTACAACCTTGTACAAACTTGTACAAACTTGTACAAACTTGTACAAACTTGTACAAACTTGTACATCCTTGTACACGATTGTACACCCTTGTACACACTTGTACAACCTTGTACACACTTGTACAACCTGACACACAATTGTACAACCTTGTACACACTTGTACAGACTTGTACACACTTGTACAACCTTGGACACACTTGTACAACCTTGTACACACTTGTACAACCTTGTACACACTTGTACAACCTTGTACACACTTGTACAGCCTTGTACACAATTGTACAACCTTGTACACACTTGTACAACCTTGTACACACTTGTACAACCTTGTACACAATTGTACAGCCTTGTACACAATTGTACAACCTTGTACACACTTGTACAGCCTTGTACAAAATTGTACAGCCTTGTACACAATTGTACAACCTTGTACACACTTGTACAACCTTGTACACCCTTGTACAAACTTTTACACATCGTACACACTTGTGAACGCTTGTACAAACTTGTACATCCTTGTACACACTTGTACAACCTTGTACACACTTGTACAACCTTGTACACACTTGTACAGCCTTGTACACAATTGTACAACCTTGTACACAGTTGTACAGCCTTGTACACAATTGTACAACCTTGTACATACTTGTACAACCTTGTACACCCTTGTACAAACTTTTACACATCGTACACACTTGTACACCCTTGTACAAACTTGTACATCCTTGTACACACTTGTACAACCTTGTACGCTCTTGTACAACCTTGTACACACTTGTACAACCTTGTACACACTTGTACAACCATGTAAAAACTTGTACAACCATGTACACACTTGTACACCCTTGTACACACTTGTACAACCTTGTACAAACCTGTACACCCTTGTACACACTTGTACATGCTTGTACACACTTGTACAAGCTTGTATACACTTGTACACCTTTGTTCAAACTTGTGCACCCTTGTACACTTTTGTACACCCTTGTACACATTTGTACAACCTTGTACACTCTTGTACAACCTTGTACACACTTGTACAACCTTGTACACACTTGTACAACCTTGTACAACCTTGTACACACTTGTACAACCATGTAAAAACTTGTACAACCTTGTACACACTTGTACACCCTTGTACACACTTGTACAAGCTTGTACACACTTGTACAACCTTGTACACACTTGTACACCCTTGTACACACTTGTACAACCTTGTACAAACCTGTACACCCTTGTACACACTTGTACATGCTTGTACACACTTGTACAAGCTTGTATACACTTGTACACCTTTGTTCAAACTTGTGCACCCTTGTACACTTTTGTACACCCTTGTACACATTTGTACAACCTTGTACACTCTTGTACAACCTTGTACACACTTGTACAACCTTGTACACACTTGTACAACCTTGTACAACCTTGTACACACTTGTACAACCATGTAAAAACTTGTACAACCTTGTACACACTTGTACACCCTTGTACACACTTGTACAAGCTTGTACACACTTGTACAACCTTGTACACACTTGTACACCCTTGTACACACTTGTACAAGCTTGTACACACTTGTACAACCTTGTACACACTTGTACAACCTTGTACACACTTGTACAACCTTGTAAAACTTGTACACATTTGTACACACTTGTACTCCCTTGTACACACTTGTACAACCTTGTACAAACTTATACAATCTTGTACACACTTGTACAACCCAGTACACACTTGTACAATCTTGTACAAACTTGTACTCCCTTGTACAAACTTGTACATCCTTGTACACACTTGTACAACCTTGTACAAACTTGTACAAACTTGTACAAACTTGTACATCCTTGTACACGATTGTACACCCTTGTACACACTTGTACAACCTTGTACACACTTGTACAACCTGACACACAATTGTACAACCTTGTACACACTTGTACAGACTTGTACACACTTGTACAACCTTGGACACACTTGTACAACCTTGTACACACTTGTACAACCTTGTACACACTTGTACAACCTTGTACACACTTGTACAGCCTTGTACACAATTGTACAACCTTGTACACACTTGTACAACCTTGTACACACTTGTACAACCTTGTACACAATTGTACAGCCTTGTACACAATTGTACAACCTTGTACACACTTGTACAGCCTTGTACAAAATTGTACAGCCTTGTACACAATTGTACAACCTTGTACACACTTGTACAACCTTGTACACCCTTGTACAAACTTTTACACATCGTACACACTTGTGAACCCTTGTACAAACTTGTACATCCTTGTACACACTTGTACAACCTTGTACACACTTGTACAACCTTGTACACACTTGTACAGCCTTGTACACAATTGTACAACCTTGTACACAGTTGTACAGCCTTGTACACAATTGTACAACCTTGTACATACTTGTACAACCTTGTACACCCTTGTACAAACTTTTACACATCGTACACACTTGTACACCCTTGTACAAACTTGTACATCCTTGTACACACTTGTACAACCTTGTACACACTTGTACAACCTTGTACACACTTGTACAGCCTTGTACACAATTGTACAACCTTGTACACAGTTGTACAGCCTTGTACACAATTGTACAACCTTGTACACACTTGTACAACCTTGTACACACTTGTACAGCCTTGTACACACTTGTACAGCCTTGTACAAAATTGTACAGCCTTGTACACAATTGTACAACCTTGTACACACTTGTACAACCTTGTACACCCTTGTACAAACTTTTACACATCGTACACACTTGTACACCCTTGTACAAACTTGTACATCCTTGTACACACTTGTACAACCTTGTACACACTTGTACAACCTTGTACACACTTGTACAGCCTTGTACACAATTGTACAACCTTGTACACAGTTGTACAGCCTTGTACACAATTGTACAACCTTGTACACACTTGTACAACCTTGTACACCCTTGTACACACTTTTACATATCGTACACACTTGTACACCCTTGTACAAACTTGTACATCCTTGTACACACTTGTACAACCTTGTACAAACTTGTACAAACTTGTACATCCTTGTACACGATTTTACACCCTTGTACACACTTGTACAACATTGTACACACTTGTACACCCTTGTACACACTTGTACAAGCTTGTACACACTTGTACAACCTTGTACACACTTGTACACCCTTGTACACACTTGTACAACCTTGTACAAACCTGTACACCCTTGTACACACTTGTACATGCTTGTACACACTTGTACAAGCTTGTATACACTTGTACACCTTTGTTCAAACTTGTGCACCCTTGTACACTTTTGTACACCCTTGTACACATTTGTACAACCTTGTACACTCTTGTACAACCTTGTACACACTTGTACAACCTTGTACACACTTGTACAACCTTGTACAACCTTGTACACACTTGTACAACCATGTAAAAACTTGTACAACCTTGTACACACTTGTACACCCTTGTACACACTTGTACAAGCTTGTACACACTTGTACAACCTTGTACACACTTGTACACCCTTGTACACACTTGTACAAGCTTGTACACACTTGTACAACCTTGTACACACTTGTACAACCTTGTACACACTTGTACAACCTTGTAAAACTTGTACACATTTGTACACACTTGTACTCCCTTGTACACACTTGTACAACCTTGTACAAACTTATACAATCTTGTACACACTTGTACAACCCAGTACACACTTGTACAATCTTGTACAAACTTGTACTCCCTTGTACAAACTTGTACATCCTTGTACACACTTGTACAACCTTGTACAAACTTGTACAAACTTGTACAAACTTGTACATCCTTGTACACGATTGTACACCCTTGTACACACTTGTACAACCTTGTACACACTTGTACAACCTGACACACAATTGTACAACCTTGTACACACTTGTACACACTTGTACACACTTGTACAACCTTGGACACACTTGTACAACCTTGTACACACTTGTACAACCTTGTACACACTTGTACAACCTTGTACACACTTGTACAGCCTTGTACACAATTGTACAACCTTGTACACACTTGTACAACCTTGTACACACTTGTACAACCTTGTACACAATTGTACAGCCTTGTACACAATTGTACAACCTTGTACACACTTGTACAGCCTTGTACAAAATTGTACAGCCTTGTACACAATTGTACAACCTTGTACACACTTGTACAACCTTGTACACTCTTGTACAAACTTTTACACATCGTACACACTTGTGAACCCTTGTACAAACTTGTACATCCTTGTACACACTTGTACAACCTTGTACACACTTGTACAACCTTGTACACACTTGTACAGCCTTGTACACACTTGTACAGCCTTGTACAAAATTGTACAGCCTTGTACACAATTGTACAACCTTGTACACACTTGTACAACCTTGTACACCCTTGTACAAACTTTTACACATCGTACACACTTGTACACCCTTGTACAAACTTGTACATCCTTGTACACACTTGTACAACCTTGTACACACTTGTACAACCTTGTACACACTTGTACAGCCTTGTACACAATTGTACAACCTTGTACACAGTTGTACAGCCTTGTACACAATTGTACAACCTTGTACACACTTGTACAACCTTGTACACCCTTGTACACACTTTTACATATCGTACACACTTGTACACCCTTGTAAAAACTTGTACATCCTTGTACACACTTGTACAACCTTGTACACATTTGTACAACCTTGTACACTCTTGTACAATCTTGTACACACTTGTACAACCTTGTACACACTTGTACAACCTTGTACAACCTTGTACACACTTGTACAACCATGTAAAAACTTGTACAACCTTGTACACACTTGTACACCCTTGTACACACTTGTACAAGCTTGTACACACTTGTACAACCTTGTACACACTTGTAGACCCTTGTACACACTTGTACAAGCTTGTACACACTTGTACAACCTTGTACACACTTGTACAACCTTGTACACACTTGTACAACCTTGTAAAACTTGTACACATTTGTACACACTTGTACTCCCTTGTACACACTTGTACAACCTTGTACAAACTTATACAATCTTGTACACACTTGTACAACCCAGTACACACTTGTACAATCTTGTACAAACTTGTACTCCCTTGTACAAACTTGTACATCCTTGTACACACTTGTACAACCTTGTACAAACTTGTACAAACTTGTACAAACTTGTACATCCTTGTACACGATTGTACACCCTTGTACACACTTGTACAACCTTGTACACACTTGTACAACCTGACACACAATTGTACAACCTTGTACACACTTGTACAGACTTGTACACACTTGTACAACCTTGGACACACTTGTACAACCTTGTACACACTTGTACAACCTTGTACACACTTGTACAACCTTGTACACACTTGTACAGCCTTGTACACAATTGTACAACCTTGTACACACTTGTACAACCTTGTACACACTTGTACAACCTTGTACACAATTGTACAGCCTTGTACACAATTGTACAACCTTGTACACACTTGTACAGCCTTGTACAAAATTGTACAGCCTTGTACACAATTGTACAACCTTGTACACACTTGTACAACCTTGTACACCCTTGTACAAACTTTTACACATCGTACACACTTGTGAACCCTTGTACAAACTTGTACATCCTTGTACACACTTGTACAACCTTGTACACACTTGTACAACCTTGTACACACTTGTACAGCCTTGTACACAATTGTACAACCTTGTACACAGTTGTACAGCCTTGTACACAATTGTACAACCTTGTACATACTTGTACAACCTTGTACACCCTTGTACAAACTTTTACACATCGTACACACTTGTACACCCTTGTACAAACTTGTACATCCTTGTACACACTTGTACAACCTTGTACACACTTGTACAACCTTGTACACACTTGTACAGCCTTGTACACAATTGTACAACCTTGTACACAGTTGTACAGCCTTGTACACAATTGTACAACCTTGTACACACTTGTACAACCTTGTACACACTTGTACAGCCTTGTACACACTTGTACAGCCTTGTACAAAATTGTACAGCCTTGTACACAATTGTACAACCTTGTACACACTTGTACAACCTTGTACACCCTTGTACAAACTTTTACACATCGTACACACTTGTACACCCTTGTACAAACTTGTACATCCTTGTACACACTTGTACAACCTTGTACACACTTGTACAACCTTGTACACACTTGTACAGCCTTGTACACAATTGTACAACCTTGTACACAGTTGTATAGCCTTGTACACAATTGTACAACCTTGTACACACTTGTACAACCTTGTACACCCTTGTACACACTTTTACATATCGTACACACTTGTACACCCTTGTACAAACTTGTACATCCTTGTACACACTTGTACAACCTTGTACAAACTTGTACAAACTTGTACATCCTTGTACACGATTTTACACCCTTGTACACACTTGTACAACCTTGTAAAAACTTTTACAACCTTGTACACACATGTACAAACTTGTACACACTTGTACAACCTTGTACACACTTGTACAACCTTGTACACACTTGTACAACCTTGTACACACTTGTACAACCTTGTACACACTTGTACAACCTTGTACACACTTGTACAGCCTTGTACACAATTGTACAACCTTGTACACACTTGTACAACCTTGTACACACTTGTACAACCTTGTACACAATTGTACAGCCTTGTACACAATTGTACAACCTTGTACACACTTGTACAGCCTTGTACACACTTGTACAGCCTTGTACAAAATTGTACAGCCTTGTACACAATTGTACAACCTTGTACACACTTGTACAACCTTGTACACCCTTGTACAAACTTTTACACATCGTACACACTTGTACACCCTTGTACAAACTTGTACATCCTTGTACACACTTGTACAACCTTGTACACACTTGTACAACCTTGTACACACTTGTACAGCCTTGTACACAATTGTACAACCTTGTACACAGTTGTACAGCCTTGTACACAATTGTACAACCTTGTACACACTTGTACAACCTTGTACACCCTTGTACACACTTTTACTTATCGTAAACACTTGTACACCCTTGTACAAACTTGTACATCCTTGTACACACTTGTACAACCTTGTACAAACTTGTACAAACTTGTACATCCTTGTACACGATTTTACACCCTTGTACACACTTGTACAACCTTGTAAAAACTTGTACAACCTTGTACACACTTGTACACCCTTGTACACACTTGTACAACCTTGTACACACTTTACAACCTTGTACACACTTGTACAACCTTGTACACACTTGTACAACCTTGTACACACTTGTACAACCTTGTACACCCTTGTACACACTTTTACTTATCGTACACACTTGTACACCCTTGTACAAACTTGTACATCCTTGTACACACTTGTACAACCTTGTACAAACTTGTACAAACTTGTACATCCTTGTACACGATTTTACACCCTTGTACACACTTGTACAACCTTGTAAAAACTTGTACAACCTTGTACACACTTGTACACCCTTGTACACACTTGTACAACCTTGTACACACTTGTACAACCTTGTACACACTTGTACAACCTTGTACACACTTGTACAACCTTGTACACTCTTGTACAACCTTGTACACACTTGTACAACCTTGTACACACTTGTACAACCTTGTACACACTTGTACAGCCTTGTACACAATTGTACAACCTTGTACACAGTTGTACAGCCTTGTACACAATTGTACAACCTTGTACATACTTGTACAACCTTGTACACCCTTGTACAAACTTTTACACATCGTACACACTTGTACACCCTTGTACAAACTTGTACATCCTTGTACACACTTGTACAACCTTGTACACACTTGTACAACCTTGTACACACTTGTACAGCCTTGTACACAATTGTACAACCTTGTACACAGTTGTACAGCCTTGTACACAATTGTACAACCTTGTACACACTTGTACAACCTTGTACACACTTGTACAGCCTTGTACACACTTGTACAGCCTTGTACAAAATTGTACAGCCTTGTACACAATTGTACAACCTTGTACACACTTGTACAACCTTGTACACCCTTGTACAAACTTTTACACATCGTACACACTTGTACACCCTTGTACAAACTTGTACAACCTTGTACACCCTTGTACAAACTTTTACACATCGTACACACTTGTACAACCTTGTACAAACTTGTACATCCTTGTACACACTTGTACAACCTTGTACACACTTGTACAACCTTGTACACACTTGTACAGCCTTGTACACAATTGTACAACCTTGTACACAGTTGTACAGCCTTGTACACAATTGTACAACCTTGTACACACTTGTACAACCTTGTACACCCTTGTACACACTTTTACTTATCGTAAACACTTGTACACCCTTGTACAAACTTGTACATCCTTGTACACACTTGTACAACCTTGTACAAACTTGTACAAACTTGTACATCCTTGTACACGATTTTACACCCTTGTACACACTTGTACAACCTTGTAAAAACTTGTACAACCTTGTACACACTTGTACACCCTTGTACACACTTGTACAACCTTGTACACACTTTACAACCTTGTACACACTTGTACAACCTTGTACACACTTGTACAACCTTGTACACACTTGTACAACCTTGTACACCCTTGTACACACTTTTACTTATCGTACACACTTGTACACCCTTGTACAAACTTGTACATCCTTGTACACACTTGTACAACCTTGTACAAACTTGTACAAACTTGTACATCCTTGTACACGATTTTACACCCTTGTACACACTTGTACAACCTTGTAAAAACTTGTACAACCTTGTACACACTTGTACACCCTTGTACACACTTGTACAACCTTGTACACACTTGTACAACCTTGTACACACTTGTACAACCTTGTACACACTTGTACAACCTTGTACACTCTTGTACAACCTTGTACACACTTGTACAACCTTGTACACACTTGTACAGCCTTGTACACAATTGTACAACCTTGTACACAGTTGTACAGCCTTGTACACAATTGTACAACCTTGTACATACTTGTACAACCTTGTACACCCTTGTACAAACTTTTACACATCGTACACACTTGTACACCCTTGTACAAACTTGTACATCCTTGTACACACTTGTACAACCTTGTACACACTTGTACAACCTTGTACACACTTGTACAGCCTTGTACACAATTGTACAACCTTGTACACAATTGTACAACCTTGTACACAGTTGTACAGCCTTGTACACAATTGTACAACCTTGTACACACTTGTACAACCTTGTACACACTTGTACAGCCTTGTACACACTTGTACAGCCTTGTACACACTTGTACAGCCTTGTACAAAATTGTACAGCCTTGTACACAATTGTACAACCTTGTACACACTTGTACAACCTTGTACACCCTTGTACAAACTTTTACACATCGTACACACTTGTACACCCTTGTACAAACTTGTACATCCTTGTACACACTTGTACAACCTTGTACACACTTGTACAACCTTGTACACACTTGTACAGCCTTGTACACAATTGTACAACCTTGTACACAGTTGTACAGCCTTGTACACAATTGTACAACCTTGTACACACTTGTACAACCTTGTACACCCTTGTACACACTTTAACATATCGTACACACTTGTACACCCTTGTACAAACTTGTACATCCTTGTACACACTTGTACAACCTTGTACAAACTTGTACAAACTTGTACAAACTTGTACATCCTTGTACACGATTTTACACCCTTGTACACACTTGTACAACCTTGTAAAAACCTTTACAACCTTGTACACACATGTACAAACTTGTACACACTTGTACAACCTTGTACACACTTGTACAACCTTGTACACACTTGTACAACCTTGTACACACTTGTACAACCTTGTACACACTTGTACAACCTTGTACACAATTGTACAGCCTTGTACACAATTGTACAACCTTGTACACACTTGTACAACCTTGTACACTATACCCCTACATATGGCCAATTAGGTAGTATACTTCAATTTAGGATAAATCTAATTAAAGCTGGCAGTAGAAGTGAGATTAATTAAAAGACAAAGTAGGCCAAAGATACATTTATTTTATGGATGTCAAATTTCTCAAAATACACTTTCCAAATGAAATCAAATATGCACTTGTCCCTTCCAAAGTTATACTAAATAATAAAATAGTGGAAAGATCTTACTTTAATCAGAGACACTGGTTTAATGGTCAGAACTGGCACTAGCAGATACCATGCAAAAGCTACTGGACCAATCATAAGAAGGTGAACAAGAAGTGGTAGTACCAAGAAGTGGTTGATTTCTGTAATTTTCTACAGCAACCACAACTTAGCTGACCATATTTCCAGTGAACTTGAAACTGACAAAGTTGAACCTGGTTATCACTAACCACTACCAACCCTACAAAACTAAAACTTCTAAACTGCTGGTCACTCTTTCTTAATCTTTCTAGCCAATGATTAAATAATATTGATTTTGTTTTGTTATTTCAAATAAAAACTAACTACCATCGGTACAGAATTTCCCCTCCTTAACTTGAAATTACATAAACAAAATTATACACTCTTTCTCAAAATTAATATTTACATTTCCTTTTAAAACAACAACTCTACAAAAGAAAATAAACAAACCTTTTAAAACAAATAATAAAACTCTAACTCCGTTTGACATTTCAACTAGCGCTACCTATCAACAAATTCTACAAACACTAACTCCTAGTTCAAATAGCCTCCACACGTTTACAGCACCTTACAGAACCTTCTACTCAAAACAACAACTTCTATTTACACAATTTTTCATTTTGAACCATTTCATTTTCCTATGACAATTCAAATATTATCAATCTTATTTACAAAATTTATACCTTAAAATAAAACCTTAAAAACAATAAAAACTATAACTTCAAAACATTAAAAACTTTGTCTTTTAAGTCACTTGTATACCCCAACATATGGCCAATTAGGTAGTATACTTCAATTTAGGATAAATCTAATTAAAGCTGGCAGTAGAAGTGAGATAAATTAAAAGACAAAGTAGGGCAAAGATACATTTATTGTATGGACGTCAAATTTCTCAAAATACACTTTCCAAACGAAATCAAATATGCACTTGTCCCTTCCAAAACTTATACTAAATAATAAAATAGCGAAAGATCTTACTTTAATCAGAGACACTGGTTTAATTTTTCCCCAATTATTTCATTCTCAACTATAGAGTTATTCAGCTCCTCTTCAAAATCCCCCATCTCCTGGTCTGAGAAGGTATGCATTGTTTTAAATTGCTCAAAACTATTTAAGATTTGCTGATTTAATTTGTCTAAACTAACTCTCTTATCTGGTTCAAGCTTACATTGTAATAGATTAGTAGTCCGTTTTGCACATGCACTATTTTTGCCTTGATTTTAGCTATTTTGAGTTTAGTCACATTTTCCCTACACTGTTCAATTAGAGAATCAATTTGTTTACACTTTTCCCCAATTACAGTTATTTCCCCAGATAAAGTGTATGAACCTTTTAAATTTGTTAAATCGGTATTCTGGTTAATACAAGATCTTAAAGTTTTTCTTAAAGAGTCTACATCACTATCACTCGTTTCTTCCCCTCTTATTCTTATCTCGTACAGAAGTTCTTCTTTGTTTAGATAATTTAAATTGTATTTTGACATGTTGAAAATTTTCAGCCTCTATTTATTTGCTGTAGTTCTTCTAACATAGACATAATCCTCAATAATCATGTAGGCCTATGTATTTCTCACTTTTACCAGCTTCTAATTTTAAATGATTCATAAGCAGAGTTGCGCACTTGTATACCCCAACATATGGCCAATTAGGTAGTATACTTCAATTTAGGATAAATCTAATTAAAGCTGGCAGTAGAAGTGAGATAAATTAAAAGACAAAGTAGGGCAAAGATACATTTATTGTATGGACGTCAAATTTCTCAAAATACACTTTCCAAACGAAATCAAATATGCACTTGTCCCTTCCAAAAGTTATACTAAATAATAAAATAGCGGAAAGATCTTACTTTAATCAGAGACACTGGTTTAATTTTTTCCCCAATTATTTCATTCTCAACTATAGAGTTATTCAGCTCCTCTTCAAAATCCCCCATCTCCTGGTCTGAGAAGGTAT
>NW_026543378.1:0-31990 GCF_028750875.1 Macrosteles quadrilineatus
AAAGTGTTCATTCATATATAATTATTATTATAAAAATATTATAAAATATGTATTTATATTATGATCAAAAACATTTATATATATTTATTTGTATATTATCCTTCCTATAATATTATTATATATGTATTATTAATAACAAAAACATCATTAAAAAGTGTTCATTCATATATAATTATTTTTATATAAAAATTATAAAATATGTATTTATATTATGATAAAAAAACCTGTCAATATTTAATTGCATATTATCCTTACTATAATATTAATATATATGTATTATTATTATTAAAAACATTATTAAAAAGTGTTCATTCATATATAATTATAATTATAAAAATATTATAAAATATGTATTTATATTATGATCAAAAACATTTTTATATATTTATTTGTATATTATCCTTCCTATAATATTATTATATATGTATAATTCATAACAAAAACATTATTAAAAAGTGTTCATTCATATATAATTATAATTATAAAAAAACTTTAAACTATGTATTTATATTATGATCAAAAAAACCTGTCAATATTTATTTGCATATTATTGTTTCTTTAATATTATTATATTTGTATTATTAATTACAAAAACATTACTAAAAAGTGTTCATTCATATATAATTATTATTATAAAAAGATTTAAAATATGTATTTATATTATGATAAAAAAAACCTGTCAATATTTAATTGCATATTATCCTTCCTATAATATTAATATATATGTATTATTATTATTAAAAACATTATTAAAAAGTGTTCATTCATATATAATTATAATTATAAAAAATATTATAAAATATGTATTTATATTATGATCAAAAACATTTATATATATTTATTTGTATATTATCCTTCCTATAATATTATTATATATGTATTATTAATAACAAAAACATTATTAAAAAGTGTTCATTCATATATAATTATTATTATAAAAATATTATAAAATATGTATTTATATTATGATCAAAAACATTTATATATATTTATTTGTATATTATCCTTCCTATAATATTATTATATATGTATTATTCATAACAAAAACATTATTAAAAAGTGTTCATTCATATATAATAATAATTATAAAAATATTATAAAATATGTATTTATATTATGATCAAAAACATTAATATATATTTATTTGTATATTATCCTTCCTATAATATTATTATATATGTATTATTAATAACAAAAACATTATTAAAAAGTGTTCATTAATATATAATTATTATTATAAAAATATTATAAAATATGTATTTATATTATGATCAAAAACATTTATATATATTTATTTGTATATTATCCTTCCTATAATATTATTATATATGTATTATTAATAACAAAAACATTATTAAAAAGTGTTCATTCATATATTATTATTATTATAAAAATATTATAAAATATGTATTTATATTATGATCAAAAACATTTATATATATTTATTTGTATATTATCCTTTCTATAATATTATTATATATGTATTATTCATAACAAAAACATTATTAAAAAGTGTTCATTCATATATAATTATAATTATAAAAAAACTTTAAACTATGTATTTATATTATGATCAAAAAACCTGTCAATATTTATTTGCATATTATCGTTTCTATAATATTATTATATTTGTATTATTAATTACAAAAACATTACTAAAAAGTGTTCATTCATATATAATTATTATTATTAAAAAACTTTAAACTATGTATTTATATTATGTTCAAAAAAACCTGTCAATATCTATTTGCATATTATCGTTTCTATAATATTATTATATTTGTATTATTAATTACAAAAACATTACTAAAAAGTGTTCATTCATATATAATTATTATTATAAAAAACTTTAAAATATGTATTTATATTATGATAAAAAAAACCTGTCAATATTTAATTGCATATTATCCTTACTATAATATTAATATATATGTATTATTATTATTAAAAACATTATTAAAAAGTGTTCATTCATATATAATTATAATTATAAAAATATTATAAAATATGTATTTATATTATGATCAAAAACATTTTTATATATTTATTTGTATATTATCCTTCCTATAATATTATTATATATGTATTATTAATAACAAAAACATCATTAAAAAGTGTTCATTCATATATAATTATTTTTATATAAAAATTATAAAATATGTATTTATATTATGATAAAAAAACCTGTCAATATTTAATTGCATATTATCCTTACTATAATATTAATATATATGTATTATTATTATTAAAAACATTATTAAAAAGTGTTCATTCATATATAATTATAATTATAAAAAAACTTTAAACTATGTATTTATATTATGATCAAAAAAACCTGTCAATATTTATTTTCATATTATCGTTTCTATAATATTATTATATTTGTATTATTAATTACAAAAACATTACTAAAAAGTGTTCATTCATATATAATTATTATTATAAAAAACTTTTAAATATGTATTTATATTATGATAAAAAAAAACTGTGAATATTTATTTGCATATTATCCTTCCTATAATATTATTATATATGTATTATTAATTACAAAAACATCATTAAAAAGTGTTCATTCATATATAATTATTATTATAAAAATATTATAAAATATGTATTTATATTATGATCAAAAACATTTATATACCTATATTTATTTGTATATTATCCTTCCTATAATATTATTATATATGTATTATTAATAACAAAAACATTATTAAAAAGTGTTCATTCATATATAATTATTATTATAAAAATATTATAAAATATGTATTTATATTATGATCAAAAACATTTATATATATTTATTTGTATATTATCCTTCCTATAATATTAGTATATATGTATTATTAATAACAAAAACATTATTCAAAAGTGTTCATTCATATATAATTATTATTATAAAAATATTATAAAATATGTATTTATATTATGATCAAAAACATTTATATATATTTATTTGTATATTATCCTTCCTATAATATTATTATATATGTATTATTCATAACAAAAACATTATTAAAAAGTGTTCATTCATATATAATTATAATTATAAAAAAACTTTAAACTATTTTTTTATATTATGTTAAAAAAAACCTGTCAATATTTATTTTCATATTATCGTTTCTATAATATTATTATATTTGTATTATTAATTACAAAAACATTACTAAAAAGTGTTCATTCATATATAATTATTATTATAAAAAACTTTAAAATATGTATTTATATTATGATAAAAAAAACCTGTGAATATTTATTTGCATATTATCCTTCCTATAATATTATTATATATGTATTATTAATAACAAAAACATTATTAAAAAGTGTTCATTCATATATAATTATTATTATAAAAATATTATAAAATATGTTTTTATATTATGATCAAAAACATTTATATATATTTATTTGTATATTATCCTTCCTATAATATTATTATATATGTATTATTCATAACAAAAACATTATTAAAAAGTGTTCATTCATATATTATTATTATTATAAAAATATTATAAAATATGTATTTATATTATGATCAAAAACATTTATATATATTTATTTGTATATTATCCTTCCTATAATATTATTATATATGTATTATTCATAACAAAAACATTATTAAAAAGTGTTCATTCATATATAATTATAATTATAAAAAAACTTTAAACTATGTATTTATATTATGATCAAAAAAACCTGTCAATATTTATTTGCATATTATCGTTTCTATAATATTATTATATTTGTATTATTAATTACAAAAACATTACTAAAAAGTGTTCATTCATATATAATTATTATTATAAAAAAACTTTAAACTATGTATTTATATTATGATCAAAAAAACCTGTCAATATTTATTTGCATATTATCGTTTCTATAATATTATTATATTTGTATTATTAATTACAAAAACATTACTAAAAAGTGTTCATTCATATATTATTATTATTATAAAAAACTTTAAAATATGTATTTATATTATGATAAAAAAACCTGTGAATATTTATTTGCATATTATCCTTCCTATAATATTATTATATATGTATTATTAATAACAAAAACATTATTAAAAAGTGTTCATTCATATATAATTATTATTATAAAAATATTATAAAATATGTATTTATATTATGATCAAAAACATTTATATATATTTATTTGTATATTATCCTTCCTAAAATATTATTATATATGTATTATTATTAACAAAAATATTATTCAAAAGTGTTCATTCATATATAATTATTATTATAAAAATATTATAAAATATGTATTTATATTATGATCAAAAACATTTATATATATTTATTTGTATATTATCCTTCCTATAATATTATTATATATGTATTATTAATAACAAAAACATCATTAAAAAGTGTTCATTCATATATAATTATTTTTATATAAAAATTATAAAATATGTATTTATATTATGATAAAAAAAACCTGTCAATATTTAATTGCATATTATCCTTACTATAATATTAATATATATGTATTATTATTATTAAAAACATTATTAAAAAGTGTTCATTCATATATAATTATAATTATAAAAATATTATAAAATATGTATTTATATTATGATCAAAAACATTTTTATATATTTATTTGTATATTATCCTTCCTATAATATTATTATATATGTATTATTCATAACAAAAACATTATTAAAAAGTGTTCATTCATATATAATTATAATTATAAAAAAACTTTAAACTATGTATTTATATTATGATCAAAAAAACTTGTCAATATTTATTTGCATATTATTGTTTCTATAATATTATTATATTTGTATTATTAATTACAAAAACATTACTAAAAAGTGTTCATTCATATATAATTATTATTATAAAAAACTTTAAAATATGTATTTATATTATGATAAATAAAACCTGTCAATATTCAATTGCATATTATCCTTCCTATAATATTAATATATATGTATTATTATTATTAAAAACATTATTAAAAAGTGTTCATTCATATATAATTATAATTATAAAAATATTATAAAATATGTATTTATATTATGATCAAAAACATTTATATATATTTATTTGTATATTATCCTTCCTATAATATTATTATATATGTATTATTAATAACAAAAACATTATTCAAAAGTGTTCATTCATATATAATTATTATTATAAAAATATTATAAAATATGTATTTATATTATGATCAAAAACATTTATATATATTTATTTGTATATTATCCTTCCTATAATATTATTATATATGTATTATTAATAACAAAAACATCATTAAAAAGTGTTCATTCATATATAATTATTTTTATATAAAAATTTTAAAATATGTATTTATATTATGATAAAAAAAACCTGTCAATATTTAATTGCATATTATCCTTACTATAATATTAATATATATGTATTATTATTATTAAAAACATTATTAAAAAGTGTTCATTTATTATTATAAAAATATTATAAAATATGTATTTATATTATGATCAAAAACATTTATATATATTTATTTGTATATTATCCTTCCTATAATATTATTATATATGTATTATTCATAACAAAAACATTATTAAAAAGTGTTCATTCATATATAATTATTATTATAAAAATATTATAAAATATGTATTTATATTATGATCAAAAACATTTATATATATTTATTTGTATATTATCCTTCCTATAATATTATTATATATGTATTATTCATAACAAAAACATTATTAAAAAGTGTTCATTCATATATAATTATAATTATAAAAAAACTTTAAACTATGTATTTATATTATGATCAAAAAAACCTGTCAATATTTATTTGCATATTATCGTTTCTATAATATTATTATATTTGTATTATTAATTACAAAAACATTACTAAAAAGTGTTCATTCATATATAATTATTATTATAAAAAAATTTTAAACTATGTATTTATATTATGATCAAAAAAACCTTTCAATATTTATTTCCATATTATCGTTTCTATAATATTATTATATTTGGATTATTAATTACAAAAACATTACTAAAAAGTGTTCATTCATATATAATTATTATAAAAAAAAATTTAAAATATGTATTTATATTATGATAAAAAAACCTGTGAATATTTATTTGCATATTATCCTTCCTATAATATTATTATATATGTATTATTAATTACAAAAACATCATTAAAAAGTGTTCATTCATATATAATTATTTTTATATAAAAATTTTAATATGTATTTATATTATGATAAAAAAAACCTGTCAATATTTAATTGCATATTATCCTTACTATAATATTAATATATATGTATTATTATTATTAAAAACATTATTAAAAAGTGTTCATTCATATATAATTATAATTATAAAAATATTATAAAATATATTTTTATATTATGATCAAAAACATTTATATATATTTATTTGTATATTATCCTTCCTATAACATTATTATATATGTATTATTCATAACAAAAACATTATTAAAAAGTGTTCATTCATATATAATTATAATTATAAAAAAACTTTAAACTATGTATTTATATTATGATCAAAAAAACCTGTCAATATTTATTTTCATATTATCGTTTCTATAATATTATTAAATTTGTATTATTAATTACAAAAACATTACTAAAAAGTGTTCATTCATATATAATTATTATTATAAAAATATTATAAAATATGTATTTATATTATGATAAAAAAAACTGTGAATATTTATTTGCATATTATCCTTCCTATAATATTATTATATATGTATTATTAATTACAAAAACATCATTAAAAAGTGTTCATTCATATATAATTATTATTATAAAAATATTATAAAATATGTATTTATATTATGATCAAAAACATTTATATATATTTATTTGTATATTATCCTTCCTATAATATTATTATATATGTATTATTAATAACAAAAACATTATTCAAAAGTATTCATTCATATAAAATTATTATTATAAAAATATTAAAAATATGTATTTATATTATGATCAAAAACATTTATATATATTTATTTGTATATTATCCTTCCTATAATATTATTATATATGTATTATTAATTACAAAAACATCATTAAAAAGTGTTCATTCATATATAATTATTTTTATATAAAAATTTTAAAATATGTATTTATATTATGATAAAAAAAACCTGTCAATATTTAATTGCATATTATCCTTACTATAATATTAATATATATGTATTATTATTATTAAAAACATTATTAAAAAGTGTTCATTCATATATAATTATAATTATAAAAGTATTATAAAATATGTATTTATATTATGATCAAAAACATTTATATATATTTATTTGTATATTATCCTTCCTATAATATTATTATATATGTATTATTAATAACAAAAACATTATTAAAAAGTGTTCATTCATATATAATTATTATTTTAAAAATATTATAAAATATGTATTTATATTATGATCAAAAACATTTATATATATTTATTTGTATATTATCCTTCCTATAATATTATTATATATGTATTATTCATAACAAAAACATTATTAAAAAGTGTTCATTCATATATTATTATTATTATAAAAATATTATAAAATATGTATTTATATTATGATCAAAAACATTTATATATATTTATTTGTATATTATCCTTCCTATAATATTATTATATATGTATTATTCATAACAAAAACATTATTAAAAAGTGTTCATTCATATATAATTATAATTATAAAAAAACTTTAAACTATGTATTTATATTATGATCAAAAAAACCTGTCAATATTTATTTGCATATTATCGATTCTATAATATTATTATATTTGTATTATTAATTACAAAAAAATTACTAAAAAGTGTTCATTCATATATAATTATTATTATAAAAAAACTTTAAACTATGTATTTATATTATGATCAAAAAAACCTGTGAATATTTATTTGCATATTATCCTTCCTATAATATTATTATATATGTATTATTAATAACAAAAACATTATTAAAAAGTGTTCATTCATATATAATTATTATTATAAAAATATTATAAAATATGTATTTATATTATGATCAAAAACATTTATATATATTTATTTGTATATTATCCTTCCTATAATATTATTATATATGTATTATTAATAACAAAAACATTATTCAAAAGTGTTTATTCATATATAATTATTATTATAAAAATATTATAAAATATGTATTTATATTATGATCAAAAACATTTATATATATTTATTTGTATATTATCCTTCCTATAATATTATTATATATGTATTATTAATAACAAAAACATCATTAAAAAGTGTTCATTCATATATAATTATTTTTATATAAAAATTATAAAATATGTATTTATATTATGATAAAAAAACCTGTCAATATTTAATTGCATATTATCCTTACTATAATATTAATATATATGTATTATTATTATTAAAAACATTATTAAAAAGTGTTCATTCATATATAATTATAATTATAAAAATATTATAAAATATGTATTTATATTATGATCAAAAACATTTTTATATATTTATTTGTATATTATCTTTCCTATAATATTATTATATATGTATTATTCATAAAAAAAACATTATTAAAAAGTGTTCATTCATATATAATTATAATTATAAAAAAACTTTAAACTATGTATTTATATTATGATCAAAAAAACCTGTCAATATTTATTTTCATATTATCGTTTCTATAATATTATTATATTTGTATTATTAATTACAAAAACATTACTAAAAAGTGTTCATTCATATATAATTATTATTATAAAAAACTTTAAAATATGTATTTATATTATGATAAAAAAACCTGTGAATATTTATTTGCATATTATCCTTCCTATAATATTATTATATATGTATTATTAATTACAAAAACATCATTAAAAATTGTTCATTCATATATAATTATTTTTATATAAAAATTTTAAAATATGTATTTATAATATGATAAAAAAAAACCTGTCAATATTTAATTGCATATTATCCTTACTATAATATTAATCCCCCCTGCGGTTTCGGGGTTAGAATAGAACCGCAGCCTTCCCGGGCTTGTCGTAAGAGGCGACTAAAAGGGTGACCGACGCTCTCACTGGGAGTCCTTGGGAGTGCCCCTGTTGTGTTTGCAGGGGTTGATGTGTGCTCTGCACTGCCGATGGGTATTCTCAGTGAGTCGTGAGAAACCAGCCACTTCGGTCCTTGGTCAGGGAGTGCGGCATGGATGTAGAGGTCGGGCTCTACATTGTGACGGGTGACCCCCGGCACGTCAGGTATCCGGTGCTGGGAAAACGGAGGTTGGGCCTCGGGGAACTGGGGTAGGGGCGCTGTCCCCGAGGGTATACCCGTTCCTGACTATTCCGGGCCGCCCCTTGCCGCACGATGCGCTGGTAAACACAAGATGGCTTTTATAACAAATACCCTGAACACATCTTTAATAAGTAGCTCGAATGAGCAAGAAAAGAAGTCGGAAGTAGAGCGAGACCCTTTTGGGCGAAGCTCCAAGGTCCAGAGATCGCCAACATTGAAAGGCGTGAAGACGTCCCCTCCACCTGCATCTTTCAGGTGTACAAAAGACTTGACTTTGGGATCTCCCTTGACAAGTGGAGAAGGAAACGGTGGACCACCCTCTAAGTCTGGTGAAGGGATGCCGGAGGAATCCCTAACAACAGCGTTAGATTTGGAAGTGTCGGGAATGGTACTTCTGCGTCAGCAATATCTCGACGCAGAAAATGACATTGAAAACCGGCTTCGAAACATGGAGCAGACCATAAAGGCAATGCTTGAAACCTTTAAGACGCAGAGAGGAGTTAACCAAGTGGTTAAAAATGGCATGGCTAAGCTCGAGGACGACCTTGGTTTTGTCTTCGCCTGCCGGCTGGTGAGCAAGGCGGCCATGGAAAGGATCGCCGAGAAGGTGGTGTCCCTACCTGACGACAATGCGCGACCTTCCAAGAAACGCAGGAGGCCTACATCAGAAAGCCCTCCAAAAAGAGAAGAGGTTGTTCAGACAGCAAAGCCTAAAGTTAAGGTCAAGGCGACCCAGACTTCTAGGTCCTTCTCTGACGTAGTTGCCGCTCCAGCGAAACCTCAACAGCCACAGCAACCTGCGACACCCATTGAGGGTAGCTCCCGAAAGGGGTCAGTCGTAGAAACACCATCTGGGACTGTGTGGGAAAAGCGCCTTACGAAAAAGGAGAAGAGGAAATTGAGGCACGCGGAAGTCGGCTCCAAGACATATGTGGCAGTGAGGGCGCAATCGACCGGCGTGGCCCAAGCTGTGCCTGGCTCGGCACTCGCTAAAAAGTCGCGGCCCAAAAAGCCCAGGACTGAGGCAATTTTGGTCAAGCCTTTGGAGGGAAGATCATTCGCCGAAGTCTTGGGTGTTATCAAGGCCAAGGCTAAGCCAGAGCAAACCGACACGGTTGTACGGTCGATTAGACAAACCCGGGACGGGGACGTCCTCCTCGAACTGGGTAAGTCTAAAGATAAAGCCGCCTTTGCTGCCGAACTAAAGGCAGCTGTGGAAGGTCAGGGCACCGTTCGTGCTCTCGAACCCAAGACGTCCGTCGAGGTTCGGGATATGGATTGTGTGTCAACGGAGGATGACGTCATTGATGCCCTAAAAAAAGCTGTCCCCGAGCTTGCCGGACAAACGGCTAGTCTGAGGGTGTGGCTCACGAAACCAAACCGGAGTCAACAGCGGATGGCGGTCGCCGAAATGGCAGACGCAAACGCCAGTAAGGTTTTGGCACTCCAGCATTTGAGGGTTGGATGGGTTAATTGCAGGTTGAGACGGAGGGTGGAAGTAACGAGGTGTTTTAAATGCCTTGATTTCGGCCATTCCTCCCGAAACTGCGAAGGGCCCGACCGAGGCAAGAACTGCCTTCGATGCGGGGAGGTGGGTCACACTCGTAGGGACTGTAAAGTTGAGACCTGTTTCCTCTGTAAGGAGAAAGGCCTCAATGATAAAAACGCTAAACATATAGCTGGGTCTGGGCAGTGCAGTGCATTTAAAGGCGCACTACAACAAGCGAAAGCCCAACCACGAAGATAAGGATCCTCCAGTGCAATGTAGATCGATCCAGGACGGCTGACGCGCTTCTCAGTCAGCTTGCCCTCGAACACGGTGTTGACGCGCTCTTGGTCAGCGAACAGTACCAGTACCGGGACAGGGACCCATCTCTTTGGTTTCCCGATACACTTGGTACTGCTGCGTTCTGGGTTCGTAATACAGCTAAAGTGCAGGTAAGGAGTCACGCGAAGGGCCGAGGATTCGTTTGGGTCCGGTGCGGGGATGTCACTTACTTTAGTGTATACCTCACCCCCAACGAGGCTATCCGTGACTTTCGTGGAAAGATAGACCGCCTGGAAGAGAGCGTGCGCGATACCGCCGGGCACGTTGTCGTGGCGGGGGATTTCAATGCTAGGGCTGTCGAGTGGGGAATGACTCTCACTAATTCCCGGGGGAAGTACATCCTGGATTTTGCTGCCAGGGCTGGACTTGTTGTCATAAACGAGGGCAACACGCCAACTTTCCAGCGTCCCGGAATGAGGGGAACGATCCCAGACATCACGCTTGCATCTGAGTCCCTCTTGCCGAGGATACGAGCCTGGAGAGTCCTAGAGGATTATACGGCCAGTGACCACCAGTACATCATTTTTGATGTCATGGATAGTCATCAGAGACAAGCTACCGTGTCTCGGCAGGTGCCCGTTCGGTGGAACACCAAAAAGCTGGACGTGGCCAAATTCACCGAAGTCATACTACGGGGAGAGCCAGTGGTACCTGCTGCATCCGGCGTGGCTCACGCAGAGACATCAGTTACATCATTGATGAGGCTGATAGTCTCGGCCTGCGAAGAGTCAATGCCTCGCAGGATATCCCGGTGCGATAAGCGACCTGTGTACTGGTGGACAACCGAGATCGCAGAACTACGACGGGCAGCATTGAGAGCCAGACGTCTTGCTACCAGGGCTAGAGAACCTGAAGATAGACGTCTTAAGTCTGACGCTTACAAGGTGGCAAGGAAGTCTCTTCGCCGGGCCATTAACCGGAGCAAACGCAGTTGCTGGGAGAAATTAAGGGACGATGTCGATTCCGATCCGTGGGGCCTTGGTTACAAGATAGTAACCAAGAAGCTTGGCACCCGCTCTCCACCTTCCGTTATGGACGGGGCCTCTATGGAGAGGATCGTAAAGTCCCTTTTCCCGACTCACACACTGCGTCCATTGCGGGAGTTCGGAAGGGTGGACGACGTACCGCTTTTCAGTCTCGAGGAGTTGGAGGCGGCCGTTCTGTCCCTGAAGAACAACAAGGCTCCTGGACCGGATGGGGTACCTGGTGAGGCCCTGAAGAAAGTCTTTTCAATAAACCCACAAATCCTTTTGAGCACGTACAATGCCTGTCTGGCCGAGGGGAAGTTTCCCTTCTGCTGGAAAACAGCTAGGCTTGTGCTCGTGGGGAAGGGAAAAGGAAACCCAGACCTACCCTCCTCTTACAGACCTCTCTGTATGTTGGACACTGCTGGGAAAGTCTTGGAAAAGTTGATCCGTTCCCGACTGAATTCAGCCGTGGTTGCTGCAGGGAATCTATCCCCTCGTCAGTACGGTTTCAGGAAGGGACGGTCAACGGTTGACGCTATTGAGGAGGTAAAGCGAGCCGTAATGAGAGCTGAGGAGTTTAACAACTATTCTCGTCGGGTTGTGCTGCTTGTAACACTTGATGTGCGAAACGCATTTAATTCCGCGAGGTGGTGCGATATGCTCGACGCACTGGAGAACACTTTCCACGTCCCGGCATACCTCATGCGCATGATAGAGGACTACCTCCGGTACCGCCTCATCATTTACGACACTACAGAAGGCTCCAGGACGATGGATGTAACTTCTGGTGCTGCTCAAGGATCCATACTGGGCCCGGACCTCTGGAACGTCGCCTACGACAGCCTCTTGAGATCCGAGATGCCTGAGGAAACCGTCCTAGTTGGGTATGCAGATGACGTTGCGGCTTTAATAGCTGCACGTAGCATTGAGCTTGCCCAGCTGAAACTAAATCGAGTCATGCGAACCATTAACGCATGGATGGCAGAACATGGTCTCTCGCTCGCTCTGAGCAAAACTGAGATTGTCATTCTGACTAAAAAGAGGATTGACACCATCGTGCCTTTGATGGTGGGGAACGTTGAAGTCCAAACCACTCGTGCCGCAAAGTACCTTGGGGTCATGGTGGACAGCAAGCTCAGCTGGCGAGACCAGATCACCCGTACGGCGGACAAGGCCGCTAAAATGGTTTCTTCCCTTAGTCGGTTAATGGCCAATGTCGGAGGTCCACGGTCCAGCCGCAGAAGGCTGTTGATGTCTGCGGTCCAGTCAGTGCTCCTGTACGGTGCGGAGGTCTGGGCAGACGCTCTCAATAAGGAGGTATATAGGATGCGGCTCGCCCGAGTGCAGCGTCAGGCAGCACTAAGGGTAGCATCTGCCTATCGAACAGTGTCCGAACCCGCCGTCCTGGTGGTTGCTGGAGTCATCCCCGTCAAACTTTTGGCGGCGGAGAGGAAGGCAATTTATCAGCGCCGTGGGGAGGACCAGGCAAGTATTGAGGAACGCACCCGGACCTTCCAGCTGTGGCAGGAGAGCTGGGAACAGGAGACAAGGGGGCTCTGGACCAGGCGACTGATACAACAGGTCCAACCTTGGGTTAATCGGCGGTGCGGAGAGGTGAACTTCTACCTCACCCAATTTCTGACGGGTCACGGCTTTTTCCGGTCGTACTTGTTCAGGATGGGCAAAGCCGTGTCACCCGATTGCATATACTGCCCAGGCATTCCCGATGACGTGGAACACACTTTCTTCCACTGCCAGCATTGGGAAAGGCCCCGCCTAGAGGCTCAACAGTTCGTAGGACTGCTGTCGGTGGACACGGTCATACCGATGATGATGGAGGGTGAGGACAATTGGACCTGTGTGTCACTTTACATCCAGGGTGTTCTCCGCGCCAAGAAGCTTGACCTCGACCGGGATGCGGTGTAGGTCAAAAAATAAATAATGCCAGAAACGGTGCGAGCCCTGTGGGCTTAGGTCACATGTTGGCCTGACTTGAAGTAATGTGACAAACAATTCCAGGTCTGTGTCCAACAGAGTAGAGGGGGTTTTTTAGTGAGTAGTCTGTGATAAACTCAGGAGTCTCACACTACAGGCTGGCTACCTGTGTGCGTAAAAGCATTTTCCCTCCTCACCCTAAAAAAAAAAAAAAAAAAAAAACTATAATATTAATATATATGTATTATTATTATTAAAATCATTATTAAAAAGTGTTCATCATATATAATTATAATTATAAAAATATTATAAAATATGTATTTATATTATGATCAAAAACATTTATATATATTTATTTGTATATTATTCTTCCTATAATATTATTATATATGTATTATTAATAAAAAAAACATTATTAAAAAGTGTTCATTTATATATAATTATTATTATAAAAATATTATAAAATATGTATTTATATTATGATCAAAAACATTTATATATATTTATTTGTATATTATCCTTCCTATAATATTATTATATATGTATTATTCATAACAAAAACATTATTAAAAAGTGTTCATTCATATATAATTATTATTATAAAAATATTATAAAATATGTATTTATATTATGATCAAAAACATTTTTATATATTTATTTGTATATTATCCTTCCTATAATATTATTATATATGTATTATTCATAACAAAAACATTATTAAAAAGTGTTCATTCATATAAAATTATAATTATAAAAAAACTTTAAACCATGTATTTATATTATGATCAAAAAAACCTGTCAATATTTATTTGCATATTATCGTTTCTATAATATTATTATATTTGTATTATTAATTACAAAAACATTACTAAAAAGTGTTCATTCATATATAATTATTATTATAAAAAAACTTTAAACTATGTATTTATATTATGATAAAAAAAAACCTGTCAATATTTATTTGCATATTATCGTTTCTATAATATTATTATATTTGTATTATTAATTACAAAAACATTACTAAAAAGTGTTCATTCATATATAATTATTATTATAAAAAAACTTTAAACTATGTATTTATATTATGATCAAAAAAACCTGTCAATATTTATTTGCATATTATCGTTTCTATAATATTATTATATTTGGATTATTAATTACAAAAACATTACTAAAAAGTGTTCATATATTATTATTATTATAAAAAACTTTAAAATATGTATTTATATTATGATAAAAAAAACCTGTGAATATTTATTTGCATATTATCCTTCCTATAATATTATTATATATGTATTATTAATAACAAAAACATTATTAAAAAGTGTTCATTCATATATAATTATTATTATAAAAATATTATAAAATATGTATTTATATTATGATCAAAAACATTTATATATATTTATTTGTATATTATCCTTCCTATAATATTATTATATATGTATTATTAATAACAAAAACATTATTCAAAAGTGTTCATTCATATATAATTATTATTATAAAAAACTTTAAAATATGTATTTATATTATGATAAAAAAACCTGTGAATATTTAATTGCATATTATCCTTACTATAATATTAATATATATGTATTATTATTATTAAAAACATTATTAAAAAGTGTTTATTCATATATAATTATAATTATAAAAATATTATAAAATATGTATTTATAATATGATCAAAAACATTTATATATATTTATTTGTATATTATCCTTCCTATAATATTATTATATATGTATTATTAATAACAAAAACATTATTAAAAAGTGTTCATTCATATATAATTATTATTATAAAAATATTATAAAATATGTATTTATATTATGATCAAAAACATTTATATATATTTATTTGTATATTATCCTTCCTATAATATTATTATATATGTATTATTCATAACAAAAACATTATTAAAAAGTGTTCATTCATATATTATTATTATTATAAAAATATTATAAAATATGTATTTATATTATGATCAAAAACATTTATATATATTTATTTGTATATTATCCTTCCTATAATATTATTATATATGTATTATTCATAACAAAAACATTATTAAAAAGTGTTCATTCATATATAATTATAATTATAAAAAAACTTTAAACTATGTATTTATAATATGATCAAAAAAACCTGTCAATATTTATTTGCATATTATCGTTTCTATAATATTATTATATTTGTATTATTAATTACAAAAAAATTACTAAAAAGTGTTCATTCATATATAATTATTATTATAAAAAAACTTTAAACTATGTATTTATATTATGATCATAAAATCCTGTGAATATTTATTTGCATATTATCCTTCCTATAATATTGTTATATATGTATTATTAATAACAAAAACATTATTAAAAAGTGTTCATTCATATATAATTATTATTATAAAAATATTATAAAATATGTATTTATATTATGATCAAAAACATTTATATATATTTATTTGTATATTATCCTTCCTATAATATTATTATATATGTATTATTAATAACAAAAACATTATTCAAAAGTGTTTATTCATATATAATTATTATTATAAAAATATTATAAAATATGTATTTATATTATGATCAAAAACATTTATATATATTTATTTGTATATTATCCTTCCTATAATATTATTATATATGTATTATTAATAACAAAAACATCATTAAAAAGTGTTCATTCATATATAATTATTTTTATATAAAAATTATAAAATATGTATTTATATTATGATAAAAAAACCTGTCAATATTTAATTGCATATTATCCTTACTATAATATTAATATATATGTATTATTATTATTAAAAACATTATTAAAAAGTGTTCATTCATATATAATTATAATTATAAAAATATTATAAAATATGTATTTATATTATGATCAAAAACATTTTTATATATTTATTTGTATATTATCTTTCCTATAATATTATTATATATGTATTATTCATAACAAAAACATTATTAAAAAGGGTTCATTCATATATAATTATAATTATAAAAAAACTTTAAACTATGTATTTATATTATGATCAAAAAAACCTGTCAATATTTATTTTCATATTATCGTTTCTATAATATTATTATATTTGTATTATTAATTACAAAAACATTACTAAAAAGTGTTCATTCATATATAATTATTATTATAAAAAACTTTAAAATATGTATTTATATTATGATAACAAAACCTGTGAATATTTATTTGCATATTATCCTTCCTATAATATTATTATATATGTATTATTAATTACAAAAACATCATTAAAAATTGTTCATTCATATTTAATTATTTTTATATAAAAATTTTAAAATATGTATTTATAATATGATAAAAAAACCTGTCAATATTTAATTGCATATTATCCTTACTATAATATTAATATATATGTATTATTATTATTAAAATCATTATTAAAAAGTGTTCATCATATATAATTATAATTATAAAAATATTATAAAATATGTATTTATATTATGATCAAAAACATTTATATATATTTATTTGTATATTATCCTTCCTATAATATTATTATATATGTATTATTAATAACAAAAACATTATTAAAAAGTGTTCATTCATATATAATTATTATTATAAAAATATTATAAAATATGTATTTATATTATGATCAAAAACATTTATATATATTTATTTGTATATTATCCTTCCTATAATATTATTATATATGTATTATTCATAACAAAAACATTATTAAAAAGTGTTCATTCATATATAATTATAATTATAAAAAACTTTAAACTATGTATTTATATTATGATCAAAAAAACCTGTCAATATTTATTTGCATATTATCGTTTCTATAATATTATTATATTTTTATTATTAATTACAAAAACATTACTAAAAAGTGTTCATTCATATATAATTATTATTATAAAAAAACTTTAAACTATGTATTTATATTATGATCAAAAAAACCTGTCAATATTTATTTGCATATTATCGTTTCTATAATATTATTATATTTGTATTATTAATTACAAAAACATTACTAAAAAGTGTTCATTCATACATTATTATTATTATAAAAAACTTTAAAATATGTATTTATATTATGATAAAAAAACCTGTGAATATTTATTTGCATATTATCCTTCCTATAATATTATTATATATGTATTATTAATAACAAAAACATTATTAAAAAGTGTTCGTTCATATATAATTATTATTATAAAAATATTATAAAATATGTATTTATATTATGATCAAAAACATTTTTATATATTTATTTGTATATTATCCTTCCTATAATATTATTATATATGTATTATTCATAACAAAAACATTATTAAAAAGTGTTCATTCATATAAAATTATAATTATAAAAAAACTTTAAACCATGTATTTATATTATGATCAAAAAAACCTGTCAATATTTATTTGCATATTATCGTTTCTATAATATTATTATATTTGTATTATTAATTACAAAAACATTACTAAAAAGTGTTCATTCATATATAATTATTATTATAAAAAAACTTTAAACTATGTATTTATATTATGATCAAAAAAAACCTGTCAATATTTATTTGCATATTATCGTTTCTATAATATTATTATATTTGTATTATTAATTACAAAAACATTACTAAAAAGTGTTCATTCATATATAATTATTATTATAAAAAAACTTTAAACTATGTATTTATATTATGATCAAAAAAACCTGTCAATATTTATTTGCATATTATCGTTTCTATAATATTATTATATTTGGATTATTAATTACAAAAACATTACTAAAAAGTGTTCATATATTATTATTATTATAAAAAACTTTAAAATATGTATTTATATTATGATAAAAAAACCTGTGAATATTTATTTGCATATTATCCTTCCTATAATATTATTATATATGTATTATTAATAACAAAAACATTATTAAAAAGTGTTCATTCATATATAATTATTATTATAAAAATATTATAAAATATGTATTTATATTATGATAAAAACATTTATATATATTTATTTGTATATTATCCTTCCTATAATATTATTATATATGTATTATTAATAACAAAAACATTATTCAAAAGTGTTCATTCATATATAATTATTATTATAAAAATATTATAAAATATGTATTTATATTATGATCAAAAACATTTATATATATTTATTTGTATATTATCCTTCCTATAATATTATTATATATGTATTATTAATAACAAAAACATCATTAAAAAGTGTTCATTCATATATAATTATTGTTATATAAAAATTATAAAATATGTATTTATATTATGATAAAAAAAAACCTGTCAATATTTAATTGCATATTATCCTTACTATAATATTAATATATATGTATTATTATTATTAAAAACATTATTAAAAAGTGTTCATTCATATATAATTATAATTATAAAAAAACTTTAAACTATGTATTTATATTATGATCAAAAAAACCTGTCAATATTTATTTTCATATTATCGTTTCTATAATATTATTATATATGTATTATTAATTACAAAAACATTACTAAAAAGTGTTCATTCATATATAATTATTAATATAAAAAACTTTTAAATATGTATTTATATTATGATAAAAAAAACTGTGAATATTTATTTGCATATTATCCTTCCTATAATATTATTATATATGTATTATTAATTACAAAAACATCATTAAAAAGTGTTCATTCATATATAATTATTATTATAAAAATATTATAAAATATGTATTTATATTATGATCAAAAACATTTATATATATTTATTTGTATATTATCCTTACTATAATATTATTATATATGTATTATTAATAACAAAAACATCATTAAAAAGTGTTCATTCATATATAATTATTTTTATATAAAAATTATAAAATATGTATTTATATTATGATAAAAAAAACCTGTCAATATTTAATTGCATATTATCCTTACTATAATATTAATATATATGTATTATTATTATAAAAAACATTATTAAAAAGTGTTCATTCATATATAATTATAATTATAAACATATTTTAAAATATGTATTTATATTATGATCAAAAACATTTTTATATATTTATTTGTATATTATCCTTCCTATAATATTATTATATATGTATTATTCATAACAAAAACATCATTAAAAAGTGTTCATTCATATATAATTATTTTTATATAAAAATTATAAAATATGTATTTATATTATGATAAAAAAAACCTGTCAATATTTAATTGCATATTATCCTTACTATAATATTAATATATATGTATTAGTATTATTAAAAATATTATTAAAAAGTGTTCATTCATATATAATTATAATTATAAAAAAACTTTAAACTATGTATTTATATTATGATCAAAAAAACCTGTCAATATTTATTTTCATATTATCGTTTCTATAATATTATTATATATGTATTATTAATTACAAAAACATTACTAAAAAGTGTTCATTCATATATAATTATTAATATAAAAAACTTTTAAATATGTATTTATATTATGATAAAAAAAAACTGTGAATATTTATTTGCATATTATCCTTCCTATAATATTATTATATATGTATTATTAATTACAAAAACATCATTAAAAAGTGTTCATTCATATATAATTATTATTATAAAAATATTATAAAATATGTATTTATATTATGATCAAAAACATTTATATATATTTATTTGTATATTATCCTTCCTATAATATTATTATATATGTATTATTAATAACAAAAACATTATTAAAAAGTGTTCATTCATATATAATTATTATTATAAAAATATTATAAAATATGTATTTATATTATGATCAAAAACATTTATATATATTTATTTGTATATTATCCTTCCTATAATATTATTATATATGTATTATTCATAACAAAAACATTATTAAAAAGTGTTCATTCATATATTATTATTATTATAAAAATATTATAAAATATGTATTTATATTATGATCAAAAACATTTATATATATTTATTTGTATATTATCCTTCCTATAATATTATTATATATGTATTATTCATAACAAAAACATTATTAAAAAGTGTTCATTCATATATAATTATAATTATAAAAAAACTTTAAACTATGTATTTATATTATGATCAAAAAAACCTGTCAATATTTATTTGCATATTATCGTTTCTATAATATTATTATATTTGTATTATTAATTACAAAAACATTACTAAAAAGTGTTCATTCATATATAATTATTATTATAAAAAACTTTAAACTATGTATTTATATTATGATCAAAAAAACCTGTCAATATTTTTTGCATATTATCGTTTCTATAATATTATTATATTTGTATTACTAATTACAAAAACATTATTAAAAAGTGTTCATTCATATATTATTATTATTATAAAAAACTTTAAAATATGTATTTATATTATGATAAAAAAACCTGTGAATATTTATTTGCATATTATCCTTCCTATAATATTATTATATATGTATTATTAATAACAAAAACATTATTAAAAAGTGTTCATTCATATATAATTATTATTATAAAAATATTATAAAATATGTATTTATATTATGATCAAAAACATTTATATATATTTATTTGTATATTATCCTTCCTATAATATTATTATATATGTATTATTAATAACAAAAACATTATTCAAAAGTGTTCATTCATATATAATTATTATTATAAAAATATTATAAAATATGTATTTATATTATGATCAAAAACATTTATATATATTTATTTGTATATTATCCTTCCTATAATATTATTATATATGTATTATTAATAACAAAAACATCATTAAAAAGTGTTCATTCATATATAATTATTTTTATATAAAAATTATAAAATATGTATTTATATTATGATAAAAAAACCTGTCAATATTTAATTGCATATTATCCTTACTATAATATTATTATATAAGTATTATTCATAACAAAAACATTATTAAAAAGTGTTCATTCATATATAATTATAATTATAAAAAAACTTTAAACTATGTATTTATATTATGATCAAAAAAACCTGTCAATATTTATTTTCATATCATCGTTTCTATAATATTATTATATTTGTATTATTAATTACAAAAACATTACTAAAAAGTGTTCATTCATATATAATTATTATTATAAAAAACTTTAAAATATGTATTTATATTATGATAAAAAAAACCTGTGAATATTTATTTGCATATTATCCTTACTATAATATTAATATATATGTATTATTATTATTAAAAACATTATTAAAAAGTGTTCATTCATATATAATTATAATTATAAAAATATTATAAAATGTGTATTTATATTATGATCAAAAACATTTATATATATTTATTTGTATATTATCCTTCCTATAATATTATTATATATGTATTATTAATAACAAAAACATTATTAAAAAGTGTTCATTCATATATTATTATTATTATAAAATTATTATAAAATATGTATTTATATTATGATCAAAAACATTTATATATATTTATTTGTATATTATCCTTCCTATAATATTATTATATATGTATTATTAATAACAAAAACATAATTCAAAAGTGTTCATTCATATATAATTATTATTATAAAAATATTATAAAATATGTATTTATATTATGATCAAAAACATTTATATATATTTATTTGTATATTATCCTTCCTATAATATTATTATATATGTATTATTAATAACAAAAACATTATTAAAAAGTGTTCATTCATATATAATTATTATTATAAAAATATTATAAAATATGTATTTATATTATGATCAAAAACATTTATATATATTTATTTGTATATTATCCTTCCTATAATATTATTATATATGTATTATTCATAACAAAAACATTATTAAAAAGTGTTCATTCATATATTATTATTATTATAAAAATATTATAAAATATGTATTTATATTATGATCAAAAACATTTATATATATTTATTTGTATATTATCCTTCCTATAATATTATTATATATGTATTATTCATAACAAAAACATTATTAAAAAGTGTTCATTCATATATAATTATAATTATAAAAAAACTTTAAACTATGTATTTATATTATAATCAAAAAAACCTGTCAATATTTATTTGCATATTATCGTTTCTATAATATTATTATATTTGTATTATTAATTACAAAAAAATTACTAAAAAGTGTTCATTCATATATAATTATTATTATAAAAAAACTTTAAACTATGTATTTATATTATGATCAAAAAAACCTGTGAATATTTATTTGCATATTATCCTTCCTATAATATTATTATATATGTATTATTAATAACAAAAACATTATTAAAAAGTGTTCATTCATATATAATTATTATTATAAAAATATTATAAAATATGTATTTATATTATGATCAAAAACATTTATATATATTTATTTGTATATTATCCTTCCTATAATGTTATTATATATGTATTATTAATAACAAAAACATTATTCAAAAGTGTTTATTCATATATAATTATTATTATAAAAATATTATAAAATATGTATTTATATTATGATCAAAAACATTTATATATATTTATTTGTATATTATCCTTCCTATAATATTATTATATATGTATTATTAATAACAAAAACATCATTAAAAAGTGTTCATTCATATATAATTATTTTTATATAAAAATTATAAAATATGTATTTATATTATGATAAAAAAACCTGTCAATATTTAATTGCATATTATCCTTACTATAATATTAATATATATGTATTATTATTATTAAAAACATTATTAAGAAGTGTTCATTCATATATAATTATAATTATAAAAATATTATAAAATATGTATTTATATTATGATCAAAAACATTTTTATATATTTATTTGTATATTATATTTCCTATAATATTATTATATATGTATTATTCATAACAAAAACATTATTAAAAAGTGTTCATTCATATATAATTATAATTATAAAAAAACTTTAAACTATGTATTTATATTATGATCAAAAAAACCTGTCAATATTTATTTTCATATTATCGTTTCTATAATATTATTATATTTGTATTATTAATTACAAAAACATTACTAAAAAGTGTTCATTCATATATAATTATTATTATAAAAAACTTTAAAATATGTATTTATATTATGATAAAAAAACCTGTGAATATTTATTTGCATATTATCCTTCCTATAATATTATTATATATGTATTATTAATTACAAAAACATCATTAAAAATTGTTCATTCATATATAATTATTTTTATATAAAAATTTTAAAATATGTATTTATAATATGATAAAAAAAACCTGTCAATATTTAATTGCATATTATCCTTACTATAATATTAATATATATGTATTATTATTATTAAAATCATTATTAAAAAGTGTTCATCATATATAATTATAATTATAAAAATATTATAAAATATGTATTTATATTATGATCAAAAACATTTATATATATTTATTTGTATATTATCCTTCCTATAATATTATTATATATGTATTATTAATAACAAAAACATTATTAAAAAGTGTTCATTCATATATAATTATTATTATAAAAATATTATAAAATATGTATTTATATTATGATCAAAAACATTTATATATATTTATTTGTATATTATCCTTCCTATAATATTATTATATATGTATTATTCATAACAAAAACATTATTAAAAAGTGTTCATTCATATATAATTATAATTATAAAAAAACTTTAAACTATGTATTTATATTATGATCAAAAAAACCTGTCAATATTTATTTGCATATTATCGTTTCTATAATATTATTATATTTGTATTATTAATTACAAAAACATTACTAAAAAGTGTTCATTCATATATAATTATTATTGTAAAAAAACTTTAAACTATGTATTTATATTATGATCAAAAAAACCTGTCAATATTTATTTGCATATTATCGTTTCTATAATATTATTATATTTGTATTATTAATTACAAAAACATTACTAAAAAGTGTTCATTCATACATTATTATTATTATAAAAAACTTTAAAATATGTATTTATATTATGATAAAAAAACCTGTGAATATTTATTTGCATATTATCCTTCCTATAATATTATTATATATGTATTATTAATAACAAAAACATTATTAAAAAGTGTTCATTCATATATAATTATTATTATAAAAATTTTATAAAATATGTATTTATATTATGATCAAAAACATTTTTATATATTTATTTGTATATTATCCTTCCTATAATATTATTATATATGTATTATTCATAACAAAAACATTATTAAAAAGTGTTCATTCATATAAAATTATAATTATAAAAAAACTTTAAACCATGTATTTATATTATGATCAAAAAAACCTGTCAATATTTATTTGCATATTATCGTTTCTATAATATTATTATATTTGTATTATTAATTACAAAAACATTACTAAAAAGTGTTCATTCATATATAATTATTATTATAAAAAAACTTTAAACTATGTATTTATATTATGATAAAAAAAACCTGTCAATATTTATTTGCATATTATCGTTTCTATAATATTATTATATTTGTATTATTAATTACAAAAACATTACTAAAAAGTGTTCATTCATATATAATTATTATTATAAAAAAACTTTAAACTATGTATTTATATTATGATCAAAAAAACCTGTCAATATTTATTTGCATATTATCGTTTCTATAATATTATTATATTTGGATTATTAATTACAAAAACATTACTAAAAAGTGTTCATATATTATTATTATTATAAAAAACTTTAAAATATGTATTTATATTATGATAAAAAAAACCTGTGAATATTTATTTGCATATTATCCTTACTATAATATTAATATATATGTATTATTATTATTAAAAACATTATTAAAAAGTGTTCATTCATATATAATTATAATTATAAAAATATTATAAAATGTGTATTTATATTATGATCAAAAACATTTATATATATTTATTTGTATATTATCCTTCCTATAATATTATTATATATGTATTATTAATAACAAAAACATTATTAAAAAGTGTTCATTCATATATTATTATTATTATAAAATTATTATAAAATATGTATTTATATTATGATCAAAAACATTTATATATATTTATTTGTATATTATCCTTCCTATAATATTATTATATATGTATTATTAATAACAAAAACATTATTCAAAAGTGTTCATTCATATATAATTATTATTATAAAAATATTATAAAATATGTATTTATATTATGATCAAAAACATTTATATATATTTATTTGTATATTATCCTTCCTATAATATTATTATATATGTATTATTAATAACAAAAACATTATTAAAAAGTGTTCATTCATATATTATTATTATTATAAAAATATTATAAAATATGTATTTATATTATGATCAAAAACATTTTTATATATTTATTTGTATATTATATTTCCTATAATATTATTATATATGTATTATTCATAACAAAAACATTATTAAAAAGTGTTCATTCATATATAATTATAATTATAAAAAAACTTTAAACTATGTATTTATATTATGATCAAAAAAACCTGTCAATATTTATTTTCATATTATCGTTTCTATAATATTATTATATTTGTATTATTAATTACAAAAACATTACTAAAAAGTGTTCATTCATATATAATTATTATTATAAAAAACTTTAAAATATGTATTTATATTATGATAAAAAAACCTGTGAATATTTATTTGCATATTATCCTTCCTATAATATTATTATATATGTATTATTAATTACAAAAACATCATTAAAAATTGTTCATTCATATATAATTATTTTTATATAAAAATTTTAAAATATGTATTTATAATATGATAAAAAAAACCTGTCAATATTTAATTGCATATTATCCTTACTATAATATTAATATATATGTATTATTATTATTAAAATCATTATTAAAAAGTGTTCATCATATATAATTATAATTATAAAAATATTATAAAATATGTATTTATATTATGATCAAAAACATTTATATATATTTATTTGTATATTATCCTTCCTATAATATTATTATATATGTATTATTAATAACAAAAACATTATTAAAAAGTGTTCATTCATATATAATTATTATTATAAAAATATTATAAAATATGTATTTATATTATGATCAAAAACATTTATATATATTTATTTGTATATTATCCTTCCTATAATATTATTATATATGTATTATTCATAACAAAAACATTATTAAAAAGTGTTCATTCATATATAATTATAATTATAAAAAAACTTTAAACTATGTATTTATATTATGATCAAAAAAACCTGTCAATATTTATTTGCATATTATCGTTTCTATAATATTATTATATTTGTATTATTAATTACAAAAACATTACTAAAAAGTGTTCATTCATATATAATTATTATTGTAAAAAAACTTTAAACTATGTATTTATATTATGATCAAAAAAACCTGTCAATATTTATTTGCATATTATCGTTTCTATAATATTATTATATTTGTATTATTAATTACAAAAACATTACTAAAAAGTGTTCATTCATACATTATTATTATTATAAAAAACTTTAAAATATGTATTTATATTATGATAAAAAAACCTGTGAATATTTATTTGCATATTATCCTTCCTATAATATTATTATATATGTATTATTAATAACAAAAACATTATTAAAAAGTGTTCATTCATATATAATTATTATTATAAAAATTTTATAAAATATGTATTTATATTATGATCAAAAACATTTTTATATATTTATTTGTATATTATCCTTCCTATAATATTATTATATATGTATTATTCATAACAAAAACATTATTAAAAAGTGTTCATTCATATAAAATTATAATTATAAAAAAACTTTAAACCATGTATTTATATTATGATCAAAAAAACCTGTCAATATTTATTTGCATATTATCGTTTCTATAATATTATTATATTTGTATTATTAATTACAAAAACATTACTAAAAAGTGTTCATTCATATATAATTATTATTATAAAAAAACTTTAAACTATGTATTTATATTATGATAAAAAAAACCTGTCAATATTTATTTGCATATTATCGTTTCTATAATATTATTATATTTGTATTATTAATTACAAAAACATTACTAAAAAGTGTTCATTCATATATAATTATTATTATAAAAAAACTTTAAACTATGTATTTATATTATGATCAAAAAAACCTGTCAATATTTATTTGCATATTATCGTTTCTATAATATTATTATATTTGGATTATTAATTACAAAAACATTACTAAAAAGTGTTCATATATTATTATTATTATAAAAAACTTTAAAATATGTATTTATATTATGATAAAAAAAACCTGTGAATATTTATTTGCATATTATCCTTACTATAATATTAATATATATGTATTATTATTATTAAAAACATTATTAAAAAGTGTTCATTCATATATAATTATAATTATAAAAATATTATAAAATGTGTATTTATATTATGATCAAAAACATTTATATATATTTATTTGTATATTATCCTTCCTATAATATTATTATATATGTATTATTAATAACAAAAACATTATTAAAAAGTGTTCATTCATATATTATTATTATTATAAAATTATTATAAAATATGTATTTATATTATGATCAAAAACATTTATATATATTTATTTGTATATTATCCTTCCTATAATATTATTATATATGTATTATTAATAACAAAAACATAATTCAAAAGTGTTCATTCATATATAATTATTATTATAAAAATATTATAAAATATGTATTTATATTATGATCAAAAACATTTATATATATTTATTTGTATATTATCCTTCCTATAATATTATTATATATGTATTATTAATAACAAAAACATTATTAAAAAGTGTTCATTCATATATTATTATTATTATAAAAATATTATAAAATATGTATTTATATTATGATCAAAAACATTTTTATATATTTATTTGTATATTATATTTCCTATAATATTATTATATATGTATTATTCATAACAAAAACATTATTAAAAAGTGTTCATTCATATATAATTATAATTATAAAAAAACTTTAAACTATGTATTTATATTATGATCAAAAAAACCTGTCAATATTTATTTTCATATTATCGTTTCTATAATATTATTATATTTGTATTATTAATTACAAAAACATTACTAAAAAGTGTTCATTCATATATAATTATTATTATAAAAAACTTTAAAATATGTATTTATATTATGATAAAAAAACCTGTGAATATTTATTTGCATATTATCCTTCCTATAATATTATTATATATGTATTATTAATTACAAAAACATCATTAAAAATTGTTCATTCATATATAATTATTTTTATATAAAAATTTTAAAATATGTATTTATAATATGATAAAAAAAACCTGTCAATATTTAATTGCATATTATCCTTACTATAATATTAATATATATGTATTATTATTATTAAAATCATTATTAAAAAGTGTTCATCATATATAATTATAATTATAAAAATATTATAAAATATGTATTTATATTATGATCAAAAACATTTATATATATTTATTTGTATATTATCCTTCCTATAATATTATTATATATGTATTATTAATAACAAAAACATTATTAAAAAGTGTTCATTCATATATAATTATTATTATAAAAATATTATAAAATATGTATTTATATTATGATCAAAAACATTTATATATATTTATTTGTATATTATCCTTCCTATAATATTATTATATATGTATTATTCATAACAAAAACATTATTAAAAAGTGTTCATTCATATATAATTATAATTATAAAAAAACTTTAAACTATGTATTTATATTATGATCAAAAAAACCTGTCAATATTTATTTGCATATTATCGTTTCTATAATATTATTATATTTGTATTATTAATTACAAAAACATTACTAAAAAGTGTTCATTCATATATAATTATTATTATAAAAAAACTTTAAACTATGTATTTATATTATGATCAAAAAAACCTGTCAATATTTATTTGCATATTATCGTTTCTATAATATTATTATATTTGTATTATTAATTACAAAAACATTACTAAAAAGTGTTCATTCATACATTATTATTATTATAAAAAACTTTAAAATATGTATTTATATTATGATAAAAAAACCTGTGAATATTTATTTGCATATTATCCTTCCTATAATATTATTATATATGTATTATTAATAACAAAAACATTATTAAAAAGTGTTCATTCATATATAATTATTATTATAAAAATATTATAAAATATGTATTTATATTATGATCAAAAACATTTTTATATATTTATTTGTATATTATCCTTCCTATAATATTATTATATATGTATTATTCATAACAAAAACATTATTAAAAAGTGTTCATTCATATAAAATTATAATTATAAAAAAACTTTAAACCATGTATTTATATTATGATCAAAAAAACCTGTCAATATTTATTTGCATATTATCGTTTCTATAATATTATTATATTTGTATTATTAATTACAAAAACATTACTAAAAAGTGTTCATTCATATATAATTATTATTATAAAAAAACTTTAAACTATGTATTTATATTATGATAAAAAAAAACCTGTCAATATTTATTTGCATATTATCGTTTCTATAATATTATTATATTTGTATTATTAATTACAAAAACATTACTAAAAAGTGTTCATTCATATATAATTATTATTATAAAAAAACTTTAAACTATGTATTTATATTATGATCAAAAAAACCTGTCAATATTTATTTGCATATTATCGTTTCTATAATATTATTATATTTGGATTATTAATTACAAAAACATTACTAAAAAGTGTTCATATATTATTATTATTATAAAAAACTTTAAAATATGTATTTATATTATGATAAAAAACCTGTGAATATTTATTTGCATATTATCCTTCCTATAATATTATTATATATGTATTATTAATAACAAAAACATTATTAAAAAGTGTTCATTCATATATAATTATTATTATAAAAATATTATAAAATATGTATTTATATTATGATCAAAAACATTTATATATATTTATTTGTATATTATCCTTCCTATAATATTATTATATATGTATTATTAATAACAAAAACATTATTCAAAAGTGTTCATTCATATATAATTATTTTATAAAAAACTTTAAAATATGTATTTATATTATGATAAAAAAACCTGTGAATATTTAATTGCATATTATCCTTACTATAATATTAATATATATGTATTATTATTATTATTAAAAACATTATTAAAAAGTGTTCATTCATATATAATTATAATTATAAAAATATTATAAAATATGTATTTATATTATGATCAAAAACATTTATATATATTTATTTGTATATTATCCTTCCTATAATATTATTATATAAGTATTATTAATAACAAAAACATTATTCAAAAGTGTTTATTCATATATAATTATTATTATAAAAATATTATAAAATATGTATTTATATTATGATCAAAAACATTTATATATATTTATTTGTATATTATCCTTCCTATAATATTATTATATATGTATTATTAATAACAAAAACATCATTAAAAAGTGTTCATTCATATATAATTATTTTAATATGAAAATTATAAAATATGTATTTATATTATGATAAAAAAACCTGTCAATATTTAATTGCATATTATCCTTACTATAATATTAATATATATGTATTATTATTATTAAAAACATTATTAAAAAGTGTTCATTCATATATAATTATAATTATAAAAATATTATAAAATATGTATTTATATTATGATCAAAAACATTTTTATGTATTTATTTGTATATTATCTTTCCTATAATATTATTATATATGTATTATTCATAACAAAAACATTATTAAAAAGTGTTCATTCATATATGTATAATTATAATTATAAAAAAACTTTAAACTATGTATTTATATTATGATCAAAAAAACCTG
>NW_026543379.1:2500-5000 GCF_028750875.1 Macrosteles quadrilineatus
TACAAGGCGAGTACAGCAGTACTATAATCACTCAACCACCAAGCTGACCGTCGTCGTCGTCGTCGTCGTCGTCGTCGTCGTCGTCGTCGTCGTCGTCGTCGTCGTCGTCGTCGTCGTCGTCGTCGTCGTCGTCGTCGTCGTCGTCGTCGTCGTCGTCGTCGTCGTCGTCGTCGTCGTCGTCGTCGTCGTCGTCGTCGTCGTCGTCGTCGTCGTCGTCGTCGTCGTCGTCGTCGTCGTCGTCGTCGTCGTCGTCGTCGTCGTCGTCGTCGTCGTCGTCGTCGTCGTCGTCGTCGTCGTCGTCGTCGTCGTCGTCGTCGTCGTCGTCGTCGTCGTCGTCGTCGTCGTCGTCGTCGTCGTCGTCGTCGTCGTCGTCGTCGTCGTCTACATTTTTACATTTTACATATTTACATGTTACATTTTAACATTTTTTATGATCAAGTCTTTCCCTTGCAACTGACCTGGTAGCCTCGTCTAGTATGAGGATGGATGGGATTTTCAGTAGAGCGCGGGCGATAGCTATCCTCTGTTTTTGGCCCCCAGACACGGTAACTCCTCTCTCCCCCAGAATGGTACTGTAGCCATCAGGGAACTGTCGGATAAAACTGTCAGCATTGGCCAGCCCAGCAGCCTCGTACACCTGTGACAAAGATTAATTAAATTAGTAATACCAATTTAGTGACAGGTAATACAAGCAAAGTAACATAGAATCAAACCAGCTACCTTCTAATTACAAGGCGAGTACAGCAGTACTATAATCACTCAACCACCAAGCTGACATAAAAACTTTTACTCATGCCAGTACTCATAACGTTTTTAATGTGTTACATTTTAACACGTTACATTTAAACATGTTACATTTTAAAATGTTACATTTTAACACGTTACATTTTAACATGTTACATTTTAACTTCTTATATTTCCACATGTTACATTTTTACATGTTACATTTTAACATGTTTTACGATCAAGTTCCCTTGCAACTGACCTGGTAGCCTCGTCTAGTATGAGGATGGATGGGATTTTCAGTAGAGCGCGGGCGATAGCTATCCTCTGTTTCTGGCCCCCAGACACGGTAACTCCTCTCTCCCCCAGAATGGTACTGTAGCCATCAGGGAACTGTCGGATAAAACTGTCAGCATTGGCCAGCCCAGCAGCCACGTACACCTGTGACAAAGATTAATTAAATTAGTAGATTCTATAAAAAAGAATAATATTATTGATGCAAGATTTAATCTTATTAAGACAAATTATTAGTGACAGGTAATACAAACAAAGTAACATAGAATCAAACCAGCTACCTTCTGATTACAAGGCGAGTACAGCAGTACTATAATCACTCAACCACCAAGCTGACCGTCGTCGTCGTCGTCGTCGTCGTCGTCGTCGTCGTCGTCGTCGTCGTCGTCGTCGTCGTCGTCGTCGTCGTCGTCGTCGTCGTCGTCGTCGTCGTCGTCGTCGTCGTCGTCGTCGTCGTCGTCGTCGTCGTCGTCGTCGTCGTCGTCGTCGTCGTCGTCGTCGTCGTCGTCGTCGTCGTCGTCGTCGTCGTCGTCGTCGTCGTCGTCGTCGTCGTCGTCGTCGTCGTCGTCGTCGTCGTCGTCGTCGTCGTCGTCTACATTTTTACATTTTACATATTTACATGTTACATTTTAACATTTTTTATGATCAAGTCTTTCCCTTGCAACTGACCTGGTAGCCTCGTCTAGTATGAGGATGGATGGGATTTTCAGTAGAGCGCGGGCGATAGCTATCCTCTGTTTTTGGCCCCCAGACACGGTAACTCCTCTCTCCCCCAGAATGGTACTGTAGCCATCAGGGAACTGTCGGATAAAACTGTCAGCATTGGCCAGCCCAGCAGCCTCGTACACCTGTGACAAAGATTAATTAAATTAGTAATACCAATTTAGTGACAGGTAATACAAGCAAAGTAACATAGAATCAAACCAGCTACCTTCTAATTACAAGGCGAGTACAGCAGTACTATAATCACTCAACCACCAAGCTGACATAAAAACTTTTACTCATGCCAGTACTCATAACGTTTTTAATGTGTTACATTTTAACACGTTACATTTAAACATGTTACATTTTAAAATGTTACATTTTAACACGTTACATTTTAACATGTTACATTTTAACTTCTTATATTTCCACATGTTACATTTTTACATGTTACATTTTAACATGTTTTACGATCAAGTCATTCCCTTGCAACTGACCTGGTAGCCTCGTCTAGTATGAGGATGGATGGGATTTTCAGTAGAGCGCGGGCGATAGCTATCCTCTGTTTCTGGCCCCCAGACACGGTAACTCCTCTCTCCCCCAGAATGGTACTGTAGCCATCAGGGAACTGTCGGATAAAACTGTCAGCATTGGCCAGCCCAGCAGCCACGTACACCTGTGACAAAGATTAATTAAATTAGTAGATTCTATAAAAAAGAATAATATTATTGATGCAAGATTTAATCTTATTAAGACAAATTATTAGTGACAGGTAATACAA
>NW_026543379.1:20000-31950 GCF_028750875.1 Macrosteles quadrilineatus
AGCATTGGCCAGCCCAGCAGCCACGTACACCTGTGACAAAGATTAATTAAATTAGTAATACCAAACTAGTGACAGGTAATACAAAAAAAGTAACATAGAATCAAACCAGCTACCTTCTGATTACAAGGCGAGTACAGCAGTACTATAATCACTCAACCACCAAGCTGACAGTCGTCGTCGTCGTCGTCGTCGTCGTCGTCGTCGTCGTCGTCGTCGTCGTCGTCGTCGTCGTCGTCGTCGTCGTCGTCGTCGTCGTCGTCGTCGTCGTCGTCTACATTTTTACATTTTACATATTTACATGTTACATTTTAACATTTTTTATGATCAAGTCTTTCCCTTGCAACTGACCTGGTAGCCTCGTCTAGTATGAGGATGGATGGGATTTTCAGTAGAGCGCGGGCGATAGCTATCCTCTGTTTCTGGCCCCCAGACACGGTAACTCCTCTCTCCCCCAGAATGGTACTGTAGCCATCAGGGAACTGTCGGATAAAACTGTCAGCATTGGCCAGCCCAGCAGCCTCGTACACCTGTGACAAAGATTAATTAAATTAGTAATACCAAACTAGTGACATGTAATACAAACAAAGTAACATAGAATCAAACCAGCTATTTTCTAATTACAAGGCGAGTACAGCAGTACTATAATCACTCAACCACCAAGCTGACATAAAAACTTTTACTCATACCAGTACTCATAACGTTTTTAATATGTTACATTTTAACAAGTTACCTTTAAGCATGTTACATTTTAAAAGGTTACAATTTTACATGTTACATTTTTACATGTTACATTTTAATATGTTACATTTTAACACGTTACATTTAAGCATGTTACATTTTAAAATGTTACATTTTAACACGTTACATTTTAACATGTTACATTTTAACTTCTTATATTTCCACATGTTACATTTTTACATGTTACATTTTAACATGTTTTACGATCAAGTCATTCCCTTGCAACTGACCTGGTAGCCTCGTCTAGTATGAGGATGGATGGGATTTTCAGTAGAGCGCGGGCGATAGCTATCCTCTGTTTCTGGCCCCCAGACACGGTAACTCCTCTCTCCCCCAGAATGGTACTGTAGCCATCAGGGAACTGTCGGATAAAACTGTCAGCATTGGCCAGCCCAGCAGCCACGTACACCTGTGACAAAGATTAATTAAATTAGTAGATTCTATAAAAAAGAATAATATTATTGATGCAAGATTTAATCTTATTAAGACAAATTATTAGTGACAGGTAATACAAACAAAGTAACATAGAATCAAACCAGCTACCTTCTGATTACAAGGCGAGTACAGCAGTACTATAATCACTCAACCACCAAGCTGACAGTCGTCGTCGTCGTCGTCGTCGTCGTCGTCGTCGTCGTCGTCGTCGTCGTCGTCGTCGTCGTCGTCGTCGTCGTCGTCGTCGTCGTCGTCGTCGTCGTCGTCGTCGTCGTCGTCGTCGTCGTCGTCGTCGTCGTCGTCGTCGTCGTCGTCGTCGTCGTCGTCGTCGTCGTCGTCGTCGTCGTCGTCGTCGTCGTCGTCGTCGTCGTCTTCGTCGTCGTCGTCGTCGTCGTCGTCGTCGTCGTCGTCGTCGTCGTCTACATTTTTACATTTTACATATTTACATGTTACATTTTAACATTTTTTATGATCAAGTCTTTCCCTTGCAACTGACCTGGTAGCCTCGTCTAGTATGAGGATGGATGGGATTTTCAGTAGAGCGCGGGCGATAGCTATCCTCTGTTTCTGGCCCCCAGACACGGTAACTCCTCTCTCCCCCAGAATGGTACTGTAGCCATCAGGGAACTGTCGGATAAAACTGTCAGCATTGGCCAGCCCAGCAGCCTCGTACACCTGTGACAAAGATTAATTAAATTAGTAATACCAAACTAGTGACAGGTAATACAAACAAAGTAACATAGAATCAAACCAGCTACCTTCTAATTACAAGGCGAGTACAGCAGTACTATAATCACTCAACCACCAAGCTGACATAAAAACTTTTACTCATGCCAGTACTCATAACGTTTTTAATGTGTTACATTTTAACAAGTTACCTTTAAGCATGTTACATTTTAAAAGGTTACAATTTTACATGTTACATTTTTACATGTTACATTTTAATATGTTACATTTTAACACGTTACATTTAAACATGTTACATTTTAAAATGTTACATTTTAACACGTTACATTTTAACATGTTACATTTTAACTTCTTATATTTCCACATGTTACATTTTTACATGTTACATTTTAACATGTTTTACGATCAAGTCATTCCCTTGCAACTGACCTGGTAGCCTCGTCTAGTATGAGGATGGATGGGATTTTCAGTAGAGCGCGGGCGATAGCTATCCTCTGTTTCTGGCCCCCAGACACGGTAACTCCTCTCTCCCCCAGAATGGTACTGTAGCCATCAGGGAACTGTCGGATAAAACTGTCAGCATTGGCCAGCCCAGCAGCCACGTACACCTGTGACAAAGATTAATTAAATTAGTAGATTCTATAAAAAAGAATAATATTATTGATGCAAGATTTAATCTTATTAAGACAAATTATTAGTGACAGGTAATACAAACAAAGTAACATAGAATCAAACCAGCTACCTTCTGATTACAAGGCGAGTACAGCAGTACTATAATCACTCAACCACCAAGCTGACAGTCGTCGTCGTCGTCGTCGTCGTCGTCGTCGTCGTCGTCGTCGTCGTCGTCGTCGTCGTCGTCGTCGTCGTCGTCGTCGTCGTCGTCGTCGTCGTCGTCGTCGTGTCGTCGTCGTCATCGTCGTCGTCGTCGTCGTCTACATTTTTACATTTTACATATTTACATGTTACATTTTAACATTTTTAATGATCAAGTCTTTCCCTTGCAACTGACCTGGTAGCCTCGTCTAGTATGAGGATGGATGGGATTTTCAGTAGAGCGCGGGCGATAGCTATCCTCTGTTTCTGGCCCCCAGACACGGTAACTCCTCTCTCCCCCAGAATGGTACTGTAGCCATCAGGGAACTGTCGGATAAAACTGTCAGCATTGGCCAGCCCAGCAGCCTCGTACACCTGTGACAAAGATTAATTAAATTAGTAATACCAAACTAATGACAGGTAATACAAACAAAGTAACATAGAATCAAACCAGCTACCTTCTAATTACAAGGCGAGTACAGCAGTACTATAATCACTCAACCACCAAGCTGACATAAAAACTTTTACTCATGCCAGTACTCATAACGTTTTTAATGTGTTACATTTTAACAAGTTACCTTTAAGCATGTTACATTTTAAAAGGTTACAATTTTACATGTTACATTTTTACATGTTACATTTTAATATGTTACATTTTAACACGTTACATTTAAACATGTTACATTTTAAAATGTTACATTTTAGCACGTTACATTTTAACATGTTACATTTTAACTTCTTATATTTCCACATGTTACATTTTTACATGTTACATTTTAACATGTTTTACGATCAAGTCATTCCCTTGCAACTGACCTGGTAGCCTCGTCTAGTATGAGGATGGATGGGATTTTCAGTAGAGCGCGGGCGATAGCTATCCTCTGTTTCTGGCCCCCAGACACGGTAACTCCTCTCTCCCCCAGAATGGTACTGTAGCCATCAGGGAACTGTCGGATAAAACTGTCAGCATTGGCCAGCCCAGCAGCCACGTACACCTGTGACAAAGATTAATTAAATTAGTAGATTCTATAAAAAAGAATAATATTATTGATGCAAGATTTAATCTTATTAAGACAAATTATTAGTGACAGGTAATACAAACAAAGTAACATAGAATCAAACCAGCTACCTTCTGATTACAAGGCGAGTACAGCAGTACTATAATCACTCAACCACCAAGCTGACAGTCGTCGTCGTCGTCGTCGTCGTCGTCGTCGTCGTCGTCGTCGTCGTCGTCGTCGTCGTCGTCGTCGTCGTCGTCGTCGTCGTCGTCGTCGTCGTCGTCGTCGTCGTCGTCGTCGTCGTCGTCGTCGTCGTCGTCGTCGTCGTCGTCGTCGTCGTCGTCGTCGTCGTCGTCGTCGTCGTCGTCGTCGTCGTCGTCGTCGTCGTCGTCGTCGTCGTCGTCTACATTTTTACATTTTACATGTTACATGTTACATTTTAACATTTTTTATGATCAAGTCTTTCCCTTGCAACTGACCTGGTAGCCTCGTCTAGTATGAGGATGGATGGGATTTTCAGTAGAGCGCGGGCGATAGCTATCCTCTGTTTCTGGCCCCCAGACACGGTAACTCCTCTCTCCCCCAGAATGGTACTGTAGCCATCAGGGAACTGTCGGATAAAACTGTCAGCATTGGCCAGCCCAGCAGCCACGTACACCTGTGACAAAGATTAATTAAATTAGTAGATTCTATAAAAAGAATAATATTATTGATGCAAGATTTAATCTTATTAAGACAAATTATTAGTGACAGGTAATACAAACAAAGTAACATAGAATCAAACCAGCTACCTTCTGATTACAAGGCGAGTACAGCAGTACTATAATCACTCAACCACCAAGCTGACAGTCGTCGTCGTCGTCGTCGTCGTCGTCGTCGTCGTCGTCGTCGTCGTCGTCGTCGTCGTCGTCGTCGTCGTCGTCGTCGTCGTGTCGTCGTCGTCAACATTTTTACATTTTACATATTTACATGTTACATTTTAACATTTTTTATGATCAAGTCTTTCCCTTGCAACTGACCTGGTAGCCTCGTCTAGTATGAGGATGGATGGGATTTTCAGTAGAGCGCGGGCGATAGCTATCCTCTGTTTCTGGCCCCCAGACACGGTAACTCCTCTCTCCCCCAGAATGGTACTGTAGCCATCAGGGAACTGTCGGATAAAACTGTCAGCATTGGCCAGCCCAGCAGCCACGTACACCTGTGACAAAGATTAATTAAATTAGTAGATTCTATAAAAAAGAATAATATTATTGATGCAAGATTTAATCTTATTAAGACAAATTATTAGTGACAGGTAATACAAACAAAGTAACATAGAATCAAACCAGCTACCTTCTGATTACAAGGCGAGTACAGCAGTACTATAATCACTCAACCACCAAGCTGACAGTCGTCGTCGTCGTCGTCGTCGTCGTCGTCGTCGTCGTCGTCGTCGTCGTCGTCGTCGTCGTCGTCGTCGTCGTCGTCGTCGTCGTCGTCGTCGTCGTGTCGTCGTCGTCATCGTCGTCGTCGTCGTCGTCTACATTTTTACATTTTACATATTTACATGTTACATTTTAACATTTTTTATGATCAAGTCTTTCCCTTGCAACTGACCTGGTAGCCTCGTCTAGTATGAGGATGGATGGGATTTTCAGTAGAGCGCGGGCGATAGCTATCCTCTGTTTCTGGCCCCCAGACACGGTAACTCCTCTCTCCCCCAGAATGGTACTGTAGCCATCAGGGAACTGTCGGATAAAACTGTCAGCATTGGCCAGCCCAGCAGCCACGTACACCTGTGACAAAGATTAATTAAATTAGTAATACCAAACTAGTGACAGGTAATACAAACAAAGTAACATAGAATCAAACCAGCTACCTTCTGATTACAAGGCGAGTACAGCAGTACTATAATCACTCAACCACCAAGCTGACAGTCGTCGTCGTCGTCGTCGTCGCCGCCGTCGTCGTCGTCGTCGTCGTCGTCGTCGTCGTCGTCGTCGTCGTCGTCGTCGTCGTCGTCGTCGTCGTCGTCGTCGTCGTCGTCGTCGTCGTCGTCGTCGTCGTCGTCGTCGTCGTCGTCGTCGTCGTCGTCGTCGTCGTCGTCGTCGTCGTCGTCGTCGTCGTCGTCGTCGTCGTCGTCGTCGTCGTCGTCGTCGTCGTCGTCGTCGTCTACATTTTTACATTTTACATATTTACATGTTACATTTTAACATTTTTTATGATCAAGTCTTTCCCTTGCAACTGACCTGGTAGCCTCGTCTAGTATGAGGATGGATGGGATTTTCAGTAGAGCGCGGGCGATAGCTATCCTCTGTTTCTGGCCCCCAGACACGGTAACTCCTCTCTCCCCCAGAATGGTACTGTAGCCATCAGGGAACTGTCGGATAAAACTGTCAGCATTGGCCAGCCCAGCAGCCTCGTACACCTGTGACAAAGATTAATTAAATTAGTAATACCAAACTAGTGACAGGTAATACAAACAAAGTAACATAGAATCAAACCAGCTACCTTCTAATTACAAGGCGAGTACAGCAGTACTATAATCACTCAACCACCAAGCTGACATAAAAACTTTTACTCATGCCAGTACTCATAACGTTTTTAATGTGTTACATTTTAACAAGTTACCTTTAAGCATGTTACATTTTAAAAGGTTACAATTTTACATGTTACATTTTTACATGTTACATTTTAATATGTTACATTTTAACACGTTACATTTAAACATGTTACATTTTAAAATGTTACATTTTAACACGTTACATTTTAACATGTTACATTTTAACTTCTTATATTTCCACATGTTACATTTTTACATGTTACATTTTAACATGTTTTACGATCAAGTCATTCCCTTGCAACTGACCTGGTAGCCTCGTCTAGTATGAGGATGGATGGGATTTTCAGTAGAGCGCGGGCGATAGCTATCCTCTGTTTCTGGCCCCCAGACACGGTAACTCCTCTCTCCCCCAGAATGGTACTGTAGCCATCAGGGAACTGTCGGATAAAACTGTCAGCATTGGCCAGCCCAGCAGCCACGTACACCTGTGACAAAGATTAATTAAATTAGTAGATTCTATAAAAAAGAATAATATTATTGATGCAAGATTTAATCTTATTAAGACAAATTATTAGTGACAGGTAATACAAACAAAGTAACATAGAATCAAACCAGCTACCTTCTGATTACAAGGCGAGTACAGCAGTACTATAATCACTCAACCACCAAGCTGACAGTCGTCGTCGTCGTCGTCGTCGTCGTCGTCGTCGTCGTCGTCGTCGTCGTCGTCGTCGTCGTCGTCGTCGTCGTCGTCGTCGTCGTCGTCGTCGTCGTCGTCGTCGTCGTCGTCGTCGTCGTCGTCGTCGTCGTCGTCGTCGTCGTCGTCGTCGTCGTCGTGTCGTCGTCGTCATCGTCGTCGTCGTCGTCGTCGTCGTCTACATTTTTACATTTTACATATTTACATGTTACATTTTAACATTTTTTATGATCAAGTCTTTCCCTTGCAACTGACCTGGTAGCCTCGTCTAGTATGAGGATGGATGGGATTTTCAGTAGAGCGCGGGCGATAGCTATCCTCTGTTTCTGGCCCCCAGACACGGTAACTCCTCTCTCCCCCAGAATGGTACTGTAGCCATCAGGGAACTGTCGGATAAAACTGTCAGCATTGGCCAGCCCAGCAGCCTCGTACACCTGTGACAAAGATTAATTAAATTAGTAATACCAAACTAGTGACAGGTAATACAAACAAAGTAACATAGAATCAAACCAGCTACCTTCTAATTACAAGGCGAGTACAGCAGTACTATAATCACTCAACCACCAAGCTGACATAAAAACTTTTACTCATGCCAGTACTCATAACGTTTTTAATGTGTTACATTTTAACAAGTTACCTTTAAGCATGTTACATTTTAAAAGGTTACAATTTTACATGTTACATTTTTACATGTTACATTTTAATATGTTACATTTTAACACGTTACATTTAAACATGTTACATTTTAAAATGTTACATTTTAACACGTTACATTTTAACATGTTACATTTTAACTTCTTATATTTCCACATGTTACATTTTTACATGTTACATTTTAACATGTTTTACGATCAAGTCATTCCCTTGCAACTGACCTGGTAGCCTCGTCTAGTATGAGGATGGATGGGATTTTCAGTAGAGCGCGGGCGATAGCTATCCTCTGTTTCTGGCCCCCAGACACGGTAACTCCTCTCTCCCCCAGAATGGTACTGTAGCCATCAGGGAACTGTCGGATAAAACTGTCAGCATTGGCCAGCCCAGCAGCCTCGTACACCTGTGACAAAGATTAATTAAATTAGTAGATTCTATAAAAAAGAATAATATTATTGATGCAAGATTTAATCTTATTAAGACAAATTATTAGTGACAGGTAATACAAACAAAGTAACATAGAATCAAACCAGCTACCTTCTGATTACAAGGCGAGTACAGCAGTACTATAATCACTCAACCACCAAGCTGACAGTCGTCGTCGTCGTCGTCGTCGTCGTCGTCGTCATCGTCTACATTTTTACATTTTACATATTTACATGTTACATTTTAACATTTTTTATGATCAAGTCTTTCCCTTGCAACTGACCTGGTAGCCTCGTCTAGTATGAGGATGGATGGGATTTTCAGTAGAGCGCGGGCGATAGCTATCCTCTGTTTCTGGCCCCCAGACACGGTAACTCCTCTCTCCCCCAGAATGGTACTGTAGCCATCAGGGAACTGTCGGATAAAACTGTCAGCATTGGCCAGCCCAGCAGCCACGTACACCTGTGACAAAGATTAATTAAATTAGTAGATTCTATAAAAAAGAATAATATTATTGATGCAAGATTTAATCTTATTAAGACAAATTATTAGTGACAGGTAATACAAACAAAGTAACATAGAATCAAACCAGCTACCTTCTGATTACAAGGCGAGTACAGCAGTACTATAATCACTCAACCACCAAGCTGACAGTCGTCGTCGTCGTCGTCGTCGTCGTCGTCGTCGTCGTCGTCGTCGTCGTCGTCGTCGTCGTCGTCGTCGTCGTCGTCGTCGTCGTCGTCGTCGTCGTCGTCGTCGTCGTCGTCGTCGTCGTCGTCGTCGTCTACATTTTTACATTTTACATATTTACATGTTACATTTTAACATTTTTTATGATCAAGTCTTTCCCTTGCAACTGACCTGGTAGCCTCGTCTAGTATGAGGATGGATGGGATTTTCAGTAGAGCGCGGGCGATAGCTATCCTCTGTTTCTGGCCCCCAGACACGGTAACTCCTCTCTCCCCCAGAATGGTACTGTAGCCATCAGGGAACTGTCGGATAAAACTGTCAGCATTGGCCAGCCCAGCAGCCTCGTACACCTGTGACAAAGATTAATTAAATTAGTAATACCAAACTAGTGACAGGTAATACAAGCAAAGTAACATAGAATCAAACCAGCTACCTTCTAATTACAAGGCGAGTACAGCAGTACTATAATCACTCAACCACCAAGCTGACATAAAAACTTTTACTCATGCCAGTACTCATAACGTTTTTAATGTGTTACATTTTAACAAGTTACCTTTAAGCATGTTACATTTTAAAAGGTTACAATTTTACATGTTACATTTTTACATGTTACATTTTAATATGTTACATTTTAACACGTTACATTTAAACATGTTACATTTTAAAATGTTACATTTTAACACGTTACATTTTAACATGTTACATTTTAACTTCTTATATTTCCACATGTTACATTTTTACATGTTACATTTTAACATGTTTTACGATCAAGTAATTCCCTTGCAACTGACCTGGTAGCCTCGTCTAGTATGAGGATGGATGGGATTTTCAGTAGAGCGCGGGCGATAGCTATCCTCTGTTTCTGGCCCCCAGACACGGTAACTCCTCTCTCCCCCAGAATGGTACTGTAGCCATCAGGGAACTGTCGGATAAAACTGTCAGCATTGGCCAGCCCAGCAGCCACGTACACCTGTGACAAAGATTAATTAAATTAGTAGATTCTATAAAAAAGAATAATATTATTGATGCAAGATTTAATCTTATTAAGACAAATTATTAGTGACAGGTAATACAAACAAAGTAACATAGAATCAAACCAGCTACCTTCTGATTACAAGGCGAGTACAGCAGTACTATAATCACTCAACCACCAAGCTGACAGTCGTCGTCGTCGTCGTCGTCGTCGTCGTCGTCGTCGTCGTCGTCTACATTTTTACATTTTACATATTTACATGTTACATTTTAACATTTTTTATGATCAAGTCTTTCCCTTGCAACTGACCTGGTAGCCTCGTCTAGTATGAGGATGGATGGGATTTTCAGTAGAGCGCGGGCGATAGCTATCCTCTGTTTCTGGCCCCCAGACACGGTAACTCCTCTCTCCCCCAGAATGGTACTGTAGCCATCAGGGAACTGTCGGATAAAACTGTCAGCATTGGCCAGCCCAGCAGCCTCGTACACCTGTGACAAAGATTAATTAAATTAGTAATACCAAACTAGTGACAGGTAATACAAACAAAGTAACATAGAATCAAACCAGCTACCTTCTGATTACAGCAGTACTATAATCACTCAACCACCAAGCTGACATAAAAACTTTTACTCATACCAGTACTCATAACGTTTTTAATATGTTACATTTTAACAAGTTACCTTTAAGCATGTTACATTTTAAAAGGTTACAATTTTACATGTTACATTTTTACATGTTACATTTTAATATGTTACATTTTAACACGTTACATTTAAACATGTTACATTTTAAAATGTTACATTTTAACACGTTACATTTTAACATGTTACATTTTAACTTCTTATATTTCCACATGTTACATTTTTACATGTTACATTTTAACATGTTTTACGATCAAGTCATTCCCTTGCAACTGACCTGGTAGCCTCGTCTAGTATGAGGATGGATGGGATTTTCAGTAGAGCGCGGGCGATAGCTATCCTCTGTTTCTGGCCCCCAGACACGGTAACTCCTCTCTCCCCCAGAATGGTACTGTAGCCATCAGGGAACTGTCGGATAAAACTGTCAGCATTGGCCAGCCCAGCAGCCTCGTACACCTGTGACAAAGATTAATTAAATTAGTAGATTCTATAAAAAAGAATAATATTATTGATGCAAGATTTAATCTTATTAAGACAAATTATTAGTGACAGGTAATACAAACAAAGTAACATAGAATCAAACCAGCTACCTTCTGATTACAAGGCGAGTACAGCAGTACTATAATCACTCAACCACCAAGCTGACAGTCGTCGTCGTCGTCGTCGTCGTCGTCGTCGTCATCGTCTACATTTTTACATTTTACATATTTACATGTTACATTTTAACATTTTTTATGATCAAGTCTTTCCCTTGCAACTGACCTGGTAGCCTCGTCTAGTATGAGGATGGATGGGATTTTCAGTAGAGCGCGGGCGATAGCTATCCTCTGTTTCTGGCCCCCAGACACGGTAACTCCTCTCTCCCCCAGAATGGTACTGTAGCCATCAGGGAACTGTCGGATAAAACTGTCAGCATTGGCCAGCCCAGCAGCCACGTACACCTGTGACAAAGATTAATTAAATTAGTAGATTCTATAAAAAAGAATAATATTATTGATGCAAGATTTAATCTTATTAAGACAAATTATTAGTGACAGGTAATACAAACAAAGTAACATAGAATCAAACCAGCTACCTTCTGATTACAAGGCGAGTACAGCAGTACTATAATCACTCAACCACCAAGCTGACAGTCGTCGTCGTCGTCGTCGTCGTCGTCGTCGTCGTCGTCGTCGTCGTCGTCGTCGTCGTCGTCGTCGTCGTCGTCGTCGTCGTCGTCGTCGTCGTCGTCGTCGTCGTCGTCGTCGTCTACATTTTTACATTTTACATATTTACATGTTACATTTTAACATTTTTTATGATCAAGTCTTTCCCTTGCAACTGACCTGGTAGCCTCGTCTAGTATGAGGATGGATGGGATTTTCAGTAGAGCGCGGGCGATAGCTATCCTCTGTTTCTGGCCCCCAGACACGGTAACTCCTCTCTCCCCCAGAATGGTACTGTAGCCATCAGGGAACTGTCGGATAAAACTGTCAGCATTGGCCAGCCCAGCAGCCTCGTACACCTGTGACAAAGATTAATTAAATTAGTAATACCAAACTAGTGACAGGTAATACAAGCAAAGTAACATAGAATCAAACCAGCTACCTTCTAATTACAAGGCGAGTACAGCAGTACTATAATCACTCAACCACCAAGCTGACATAAAAACTT
>NW_026543380.1:0-31918 GCF_028750875.1 Macrosteles quadrilineatus
AATGGTGAGCACTTTTTCCCGCAGGGGGTTTAGGTGATGGTTTTTCATATCCAACCCTGGTGCTAGGAAAACGTGCTCAACAAATTAAGCCTGACAGCTGTTATGCCATGCTGTACACTAGCCTCTTTAGCTACCTGCATCTATTTGTTTGTTTGGATCTTCACTCACACAAGGATAGTTGACAACGCATCGGCTGTTTGCTTATGAAGTAACAAAAGCAGGGCTGCCAACTTATGATTTTGTTTTCCCCTAAACATTGTCTCTTTACACAACTTGTAATTTGGGTTGTCTTTTTAAAAACATTCCGTACAAGCAAACATGGGCTTCAATGGCTAGGTTTTGAGAAGGGAAGATTTAGTTTTATTTTGCAATTGAGACAAATTTTGCTTGTGACAGTATGGGTAGGTACCATAGTAGAAGTAGGCTAGGCATCCTATTGAAACGTTCATAACTGAAGATAGACCCTTTAAGACAAGTGATGCTCTTTGCAATGAGGTAGCCAAGTGCTAAGTGCTAACCCACTGGCTCAAAAAGTGGCTTGAATCTTACCAGCGAGTGCCAGTGTCACTCGTCTTTATCGTAGCACTAACTTGTTCTGGCCAGTGATGCGCGGTTGGGAGATGTGTAAACAATCTAAATGTTCCTTCTTGAGATGTTCTGCTTATCGATTGCTTTGATTACTTAACGAGAGGTTTGTAAAATCAAAATGTTTCTTTCGATTGTTGCATTCATTAAGCCAAAACGTCCGTCTTCAATTGTCTACTTCTCATTAGCGTATGTTACGAGGAAGTTCATTCTTTTCTCTAGATTTCTTGTAGTTATAGAATAGTATTAAGTACAACATATACTGCTGACATTCGAATAAACACTTGCGTAATTCCGTCATGTCTGTTATTTCTGTATATACGGTACAATGTAAATGTGTATGCCGTGTATCAAATAGGGCTGAGGTATTTCTACATGCACGGGTTTGAAAAATGTGCATATGTGCAATCCATATTAGGCTTACTAATGAGTGGCTTAGCCAAAAGGAGAGCCTAACTAAAATCGGGGGGGGGGGGGGGAGTTATCCTCATAAGTGAGTTTAATAGGAATTGCACATAGCACCTGTTTTGTTTCTTTTTTATCTCTAGGGTAGAGGAAGGATATTGATTATCTTTTTTATTCTCTTATTACTACGTAAATTTTCTTTATAGGGAAAAGCTATTTATTTTTTGTCCTAGGACGCTAGGCACGAGCCTGGGATTGTTTTTCACATTACTTTCAGGCTAGACCTAGGGGTTGCAGCAATATCCCTTAGATAAAATCTATTGGTGATTTGGCGGGATTTGAACCCTGGACCGAAGTCCCGCACTCTAACCACTAGACCAGCTTGCTCCCCATATAGGGAAAAAGCTATTACCGTAGGTCTCATGGTAAGACCTAGACCCGGGATAGATTTACTTTTTCGTCCCCAGAGGCCAAAAACACCCTCCGTTCAAATTCATATACATATATTCATATGCAGTATATATGTCCGTTAGCACAATAATTCAAGCAAAAAATAAATTATTAAATTTTGATGAAATTTGGTATTAACGTCTAAGCCTACGTTTATTCGAGCGAGTTTGCGAACCAGCATGATCGATCAGGACTATGGGAACAGTGGTTTATGGGAGGTTATGGTGTAAAAATTTATTTTCCGAGTTTTTAACTCTAAAACATTTCAAAAATTCACCAATTCTTTCCAAACTATTTTTTAGAGCATAATAAAGAAATAAATTGTATATAGCCTATTGAAGCGTAAATTATTAAAAATTACAAGGTAATTATAGGTAAAGTTATAGGATTATAGGTAAAGTGTATTTTTTAGTAAAATATTAATGGCTTAGTACAGTATAAACTAAAGTAATTTGCCAAGTTTGATCAAAATGTATCCATAAACCAGCAAACTACAACGGTTTACTTATTATCCATAAAAATTACAAAGGAATATTAAATTTATTTGTTTGAGATTTTCTCCATAACCATTAACCTTACAAAACACTTAAATAAATTTGTTTGTTTGAGATTTTCTCCATATCCATTAACCTTACAAAACACTTCAATAATGAATAAACTTAGTATTTTTTCAATCTCTATGCGAACAGAGAGAAATTGGGTAAATCAGTCATGAGCTTAGTGTCTTATCGAGACCTACAGCTAATAGCTCATTCCCTATAAGGGAAATTTGCTAAAAGGTTGGCATATTATTTATGTACAAATAAACCAGCAAGTTAGTGAAAGGTTCAAGGTAAATAGTATACCATAGTACAAAATCGACAATGATCATATTACAGTACCTAGACTTTAAAATCATGGAAGCAAGTCCCTGTAAAATGAAATGTTAAATTTCCATTTTAAATAATGCATTGATTCTATTTTGGCATGAATCACACGCGTATACCTACCACGAAGGACACCAATATTTTCGCATCATTGATTTGATTGAATGAATATGAAGTTGATTGTTGCAATGTCGTCATCTTGCAACAATCTCTGTACAGTGCTGCGCTCTCGTCACGGTGGCGTCAGCTTGAACTACAACTACAACACAGGAAACTTCATTCTTCTTCTCTTCACTCTAGCAGAAGCGTCAGGTAATCATAACAACGGAGAGTAGTTAGTTAGTAGTAGAGTAGTGAGCGGACAGCGGAGACGATGTGTTTAGTTTGTGCAGTTTGAAAACAGAAATGGCTGTGACCGGCGAGCAGATGAGAATTTCGCAAATCGGGCTTGTCGCCCGTAGCCCGGAGGGACATGCAGCTAAAGGTATGGCTATAAAAGGACACGAAGATCTCTGGGTTGAAATACAAGCAAACACTTTTCGCAATTGGGTAAATGAACACTTGCGAAGTGTCGGTATGGAAGTGCGCGATTTAGCCAGCGATTTTTGTGATGGTACTCGGCTTTGTGCTCTAGTTGAGGTGCTTCAGAAACGAAAATTACGTCCAAGTTGGATAAAAAAGCCGGCAAACCAACATCAGTACCTGGAAAATGTGACGGCAGCACTCACAGCTGTTGGAGAGGACGGGATAAAACTTGTCAACATTGGTAAGTGCGTTTGTTTACTTTTGTTAACAATTTTCATATTTTGGGCTAGTGTATGCTTTGTAAGACAATTTATGATGTCATACCATTTCTAAGGAGGTCAGGTTAGATTACTTTGAAGCCTATGTAAACTAAGCCCTATTTTATTTAACCCTTCCCGGACGGGCGAAATCGTGACATAGAACGGAAAAAAATTACAGGAAAAAATAAAAATTAATTTTCCTTATTTGGGTTTTGTTATACACAAGTATACATAAAATAAACACAATGGAATACTTCACACTGTCAAAATAACTTAATTTTATAGGTAGGCTAAGTTACTCGTTTTTAACTATACCAATATATCCGCTACACGTCCACAGATGAGTAGAAAAGCAGCGGATATATCTGCCACCCGTCTTTGAAGATATAGACCATGACAACGTTAGGCAATAAAGGAAAATATGTAAACAATGAATAAAGACAATGTAGTGTTGAGCGCGAAACGTTGAGGGGGGAGCGTAGGAGGACAAACATAGGCTACTTTCCCAGGTACAGTACTGGTAATCATTGGTTGTCCCAAAGGGGGGTAGGCTACAGGAGCTTTAAGCCCTCCCCCCATTGGACCCTGGAAAAGAATGTAAACATAAACTAAATTTTGTTGTAAAAATGTACTGGTAAGAGTAGTTTTTGGATACCGGTATCGGTAAATTTTTAAACATCAAAAATACCTAAGTTACTTTTAGAAAACTACCAAACGGCTTTAACCTTCCGTCGGGCGCATTGATTGTCAAACACCAAAGGGCTCTCACGGAAGTTACCTCCGGGAGTACAAAACTATACAATGATAAGTAAAAAAAATTTAAACAGGTTAACTTAGCAGCCAATAAAACTGTAAGGAAAAAAATTATGTGTTAGGCCTATTACACTATTTAAGTTGTATATCAAAATAAAAAAGGTTATAATCCTACTAATATTATGAGAAAGTTTGGATGTATGGATTGATGGATGTATGTTTGTGACAAGTAAACACAAAAAATACTGGTCGGAATGGGCTGAAATTTGGTATGACGATAGCTCACATTCCCGATTAACATATAGACGCATTCTTATCTTAAAAGTCCTTTCGGGCTCCGTCCCAGTGGCTCTGGAGTTTCCCATGTTAACCTTATGAGTAATCGTATTTAAAAGGAATAAAAGAATTTTGTCAGCTGTTTCAACTACACAAGTTGGTTCTATGATATTGAATAGCATTAAAAAGTTACAAGGTTTACCAACAGGGTGCAGTACCATTATTTTTTTACATTTATGACAACAGCTATCCCATTAAGGCCATAACAGTAAAACGTTGTTTTTAAAAGGCTTATGTGTAACTATTTTATCAACAGATGTAAAGATCAAAATGTTTCTATTTCGTGTTCTCTTCCCGTTGCAAAGCACGGGTACAACAGCTAGTAAACAATGAAAATACGTAAGTGTTGTGGATAAAATAAGACTCACTTTTTGTATATATATAGCATACAGTACTATCGTATATTAGGAAAACATTTTAATAGTGTATGACATGAAAATACGTATGGTCTAATGAAAATAATCATTTGTTACAATATGGAATATAGACAACTCATTGGATCAAAACTCTTGGACAAAATCATTTTATAAGGACAACTTACTTTGTCAAAGCTCTTACAAAAATTGCAATAGTGTTGGAAATCAAACAACTGTTTTCTAATAAAAAAAATCATTTGTTAGGAGGACTAGGACTCATTTTGTCAAAGCTCTTTTATTAAAAAAAGTCCCTGAACAATTGCACCATGAGTATTTCCACTAAATATTGTTCCCTGCCACCCCTTTTAACCCTAGCCAACAATCTTGCAATTTGTTCTTCTTCATCCATTTTATAATATCACTAAATAAGGTCAAACACAAGGGCACACTAGGAACTAGGCTCCGGCAAAAACCTGTTACATCACAGGGCACACACAGATGTTACTTCCAGTAACTTAGTGACGCGAACCACTCCCCAAGGTCGACTGAGAACTTGGAAGGGGGTAAGAGTGGACAAAACCGATTCCGCAAAAGAGGTGTGTAAGGTAAATCAGGCGACAGCCCTGCCAAACACATGCTATTGTTTTTATGACGAAAAAAGTAGTGACCCAGAGGTAACTTACGGGATGCGCCCGATGGAAGGTTAAAAAGACCAAATTTTCCAGGGGAGAAACCTCCTCTTTTCTTAGGTGGTGTGGGACATCCCCCGGCCTCCGGTAGCCCCCCTTGACAAGGTCCTAGCCCCCTACTTCCGGTAATTAATATACAGTTCACTCTTGGTTATTCAAACACGAGATAAATCAAAAATTTCGGTAATTCAAAATAAAAGCTCAGTCCGTAGAGAATCTCTTAATATTTTGAAGTTTTACCATGCATTTTGATACACTTGGTAGTTCGTAGTCCAAGCAGAGAGTGGGCCGGTTTAAAACACACAGTAATTCAAAGATTCGTCCCCAAAGGATATTTAATAGTGATTGTAAAGTAACTTAAAAAGACCTGTAACAATAAAAACAGCAACAAAAATATGAAACGGGGGTTTCGATAATCGAGAATATGTTCTGTTAGACAATTCGGCTGTTAGAAAGTAATTGATTAATCCCCTTAACTTGGTGTTCCCTTTCAGGCACCTGTTTTTACAGGCACTCAGAAAATAATGGAAACTTATAGAAAACAAAACACATTTGCAATGGGTCATTGATAAGCATACAGTTTTTTTATCATTTGCTAGGCATAGCCTACTTTCCTTTTTTAACATACCTAGAACACATTTTACAGTTACGCCTATGTTATTTCCAGAAATTGAATGTGCTTAAACTAATTTAAGAAAATGTATGATTTAATTTTGTATTTTATTAAAAAAATACATCGTTTAGATTGTTCAAAAGCTAAGTTAAGGGTTCCTGAAACCTCAAAACTAAATACCTACCTATTTAAGTCACCTTTATAAAAATATCAGCCATCGTTCAAAATGTATAGGTACATCTTAAAAATTATAGGTCTATTGAATAGTAGATTTGTCAAGCTACAGCTGGAGTGAGTGCTCGCATAGCAATCAAAAGTTCGTCGGATCGATCCTGAAAAATTCATCATGCCTAGCTAAGCTTTTTAATGGTTCGAAACTGGACCCAGGTGTCCCTGATCATTGAGCTTCAAATCATCGTGAAGAATAATACAGTCTATCTTAGTCAGTAGTAAAGCTACACAGATCATCTGACTCCTACACTCATCCTTCACGCATATATTTGTGTTAAGATACAGACATAGTAGCGTCCCCATCTCAATTTAGCTATAATAATAATAATTCAAGACAATTACTGTCATTCACGTAGCTAAGCTTATATGCATCCTTAAGTATTTTTATAATTAGGTTAGATTAAAATTGTAAATTAAATTGGATAATTCTTTAAAACGACCCCATGTGAGGATGTGTGTTAATGCAAAGGTACTGTAGGTGAAGGATTTGTGTTGAATAAATTGGATGATAGCTTTGTTATGGACTAAGATCCACTGGTTCTTTAACCAGGGGACCATAAAAAGGCCCGATGATGAAGGACAGATAACACAGGACTCAGTTTCACAACCAATATCAAAGAGTGAAAATTTTGAAACGTACGTTTTCATGTCCCTGGCCTTTTACTTTGTAGATACTGAATATGTACGGTAGTTTATCATTATATGTTTTAATATTTTTTGGGACGGGGGCAACATGCTACACACAATTATTTGGCCTTAAATAGGTTCTAGGTATTTTTTCGTATTTTTTAAGTCCCGAAACTCACGACCGTCACGTGTCTCTAGGGTACATTTGCAACTTTCATGCTGTTTTTAGAATGCCGAAATATATAATGTCATATTTTTATTACATCAATAGTTATTAAACTTACGAAAAAGGAACATACCGGTATGATAATTTTGTTTTCATTGTAAACTGACTACCATGACTAAATTGGTCTGTCCCTCGATTTGACGTCACGACCATTAGGGAAAAATTTGCAACTTTGGAGCACGACAGTGGCAAGCCTGGCGTCGATGGAGTCAGTTGGTTTTAGAGACTAGTTCGGGGTGTACGTCAGGATTGTAGTGCCGGTCGTTTCGAGTTGAAAGGAGGAATTACAAGATTAATAAAGGCAAGTTTGTTTTTTGTATTTTTGGTGTGTCCATGACCGTACGTAGTCATTTGATGAAGTAGACATGGTGTTAATTTTTGTTTATAAGATATTTCAATTGCTAGATTAACCTAGAAGTCCACTTTGTATTCTCGAATATGAGGTGCAGGGCTGCCGCCAGAACAGAGCCAAATAACACGTAATGTCACGACCAAAGTTTCACAACCATCGCAAGTTTTTTTCACGACCAATCCAGCCTTATTGATTATACTATGTTTGGTCGTGACAATAACTTAAATAGGATCATTGTAAATTGAACCGTTTAGTTCAATTGAAACACATATTTTTATTATAACTAACAGTATAATTGAAGGATTGTTTAGAAAGATTTAGATTATTCCAGACAATTCACGACCGTACCGCTTGTCCCTGACCATCTATATATTTAATACGCGACATGAAACTTTGTGAACAATAAGGCTTTTTTGTTTTAAGATTTAACCCCACATATTATATACCAAAATGTTCGTCTAGGTGTGTAGATGTGCAAACTGGCTTTAGATTTTCGAAATATATAATTTTAAGGGCGTAGGCTGCCCTCAAAGTTCCTTCCATAAGGATAACATTGTGATTGATTTGAATGTTATTATATGAAACAGATGTCAACATTAGTTAAAAGAATAATAAATCCCAGCTGTTTTGTTTGGCTTTGGAATGTAAACAGTTTGCATGATTTTAAAAATGGATAGAAACCCGGCAAAGAAATGTTACCTATAGGACACAACGGGAGAAAAGTTTTACATTATAATTTCGTTTAAACATGCCAAGGACCCGACGACAAAGAAATATTGCCGGTTGGACACGGCGAGTCAACAACATACTGATCCTGCTGCCATAAACAAAAGTGAATCTACCACCATACCGATAAATTTATTATAACCAGAGCCTACTTAATGGAGCAAATCATTTGAGCAGAAACTACAAAGAGAACATTAGATCGTACAACTCTGCGCTCGCAATGGTCAGCACTCAGGCTAAAATTGAAGAACATAACGGTGGAGGGCCTTTCATATAAGGTGCACGACACAATTTATTTATCACTCAATTGGCACCTTTCAACCGTCAGAAGGGGAGCATCCCACCTATGCCCAAATTTATATCTATGGACGTCGAAACCGCTGTTTAAGGAAGAATACTAAACAAAGCTAATGGCTCTTGCAGCACTGAACTCATGCACATTTTGACTCATCATTTGGTTGATATTAATCCATACGCGCAAGTTTTCAGCGTGAGCTCCGTCCTGCAAAATACTCCTATTGAACGGCAAAAAGAACTTAGAATGCATATAGCCAACGATCGAGCTCAAGACCAACGTCGATACAACGATGCAACTTCTAACGACGTTTCTATAATATCCCAATTTATTATTCGTGCGAATTCGCACAGGTTCACCTAGTCTTGTTTAAATGGTAAATTTCAAAAATTAAAATATCATCATATTTCAATGTTTTATACACAAAAGAAGCACACCTCTATAAAAACATAACGATTTTTCGGGTCTCAGGTAAGTTTTTTCGGAGTTATACAAACTTAAAAAGATGTTATTGGTTTTTTTCAATGTTTTGAGTTTTTTTTTCTAGAAAGACCAAATAACCAAAGCTTAGTGAGCTGTTTATTGTATAATGGCCCTAAAAGTAAATTAATTTATAGCAAAACATAGGCTAGTTATATAAATAATATTAACTATTTTTAATATTCAGTTTTATGTCCGTGATGGTCGTGACAAAATTTCGTGTTTTTCCATCAAAGATGCTCTATTAATAAAAAATCACCAAAGATATTGTGTTACCATGGACATTTTATAAAACTTCAAATGTTAATGAAAAAAAAATAAAAGTTTAAAAAAATGGAACAATAAATTTGTAAAGAGCTTTTCCTGAAAATGTACACGTTTCAAAATTTTCTCCCCAAAAGGCTTCTGAACAGTCTCAAAATCAAACTGACATCCGTCTGGTTACTAACACTAGTCTAGGAGTAGTAAAAAACTCACACACTGAATTACAGTAGGTGCTTAGCTTTGGACCAAAACATTGAACACTCTCTTATGTGTAGCCTTGGTAAGTTGTGTAGGTCTACCTACCCAAGATTGGTACTGTTTACTTTTATGTTAATAAATTTTACTCGGGTAGATGAGGCCACTATTCAATGAATTGAATTTATTTTATTATCTTTGTCCAGGCTTTCAGTTGGACATTGATTGCAAGGATACTGGCTGTTGAATGTTTCGATTTTGTATAAGAAGCCTACTGTACTGCACTTATCCCAGGGTGGAAAAGCTGGCTAGGCCTAACATGGAAACGCCACAACCATTAATTTTAGTTAATTGACATTAAACATTTCATCTGGCACTTTTACGAATGTTTTAATTCACAGTGGTTTTAAATAATGATATTTAACTTAGTACAGTTCTGTTATTACATGTATTAGTAGTAGTAGTAATCCCACTCACAGCTACTGCTCAGATCTTGAGCCCAACTCCAAAAAATTATTGCAGAAAATAGAAAGAACAATAGGTTTAAGACAAATAGTACCATACCAATAATGGAAGCCACCCCAAAGTCCATGCCTCCTCCACCACCACCATCACCTTCATCATCATCATCATCATCATCACTAGCGTCAGATCCATCAGTTGGTGCTGCTGTAGCTTTAGGCTTAGAAGGTTTCGGCTTAGGTTTTTTGAGAGGCGACTTTTCATCTTCTTCCTTTTCCTCTTCACCAGCTTGACGTTTCACAATGTCACTCAAGCCTAAGAGCTTTAACATTTTAGTAAATCTCTTTTCTTGTGCATCTAAGGATGAATTTCTAGAATGGTTTTCAAATGAATTAAACTTTGACTGTTTAGACAAATCCAAGTGATTATTTACAGTTTTTTGCTCAGTACTTGATTCTGTTGAATTACAACAGCTAAAGTTTTCTTTGCTTTTGTTTTTCAAAGAACACTCATTGAAATATTTTAAGAAGCAGCTTGGATTTGGAAATTCATTAAGAACTTTGTTGTATTCGTCTACAAAATTTAATGATCCTATCACTTCCTCTTCAGCTCCCAAATCATAAAATGAATCTATTTGCCTTCTCGTTCTGTTTGTGTGCTTGTCTGTGTTGTTGGCTTCTCCTCCACCGACCTTTTGTATCCTTGCAAGCCACAAAGATGCTGGACATTTCCCCTTATGACAAACCGTCTTTTTCGCTGATGATTCGCCCACAAAAGACAAAACACTGAGCACAATCCAAAATGCGGTGAATAGAATTAAAAGCAACAAAGCTATAAACGCGCAACATCTGCTTTCACAGTAGGCAGAACTGAATGCTGAAGCTCCAATGACGAGCAATCCAGCCACAAAAGCCAGAACAAATATGATGCTGTAACCGAAGGAACCTCCACCTCCATCGAGGACTGTTTGAAACAGGGATGACTCAAAGAAATTGGCTACAAATACAACAGCCCCCAAAGTAAGAAAAACAGAAGCCAAGACGGTCACACCAACTTGTAATGTTAAAAGTCCACAGCATGTTGTGAAACCCATTTAAAAGTCTCTAGTTAATCTCTGTTATATTTCTGTTTGGTTATATATATAAAAAAAACTGAAATACAATTATTGCAATTTATACTCTTCGTGGAAACCTTAAAATAAGGCTAGCACAAAACATGTTTACTTTTGAATACCGTATGTGTTTGTATTTGTTTTAATTGTCAAAAGAAGAACCATTATTTGTGTTAAAGTCATATGCACAAAGTCCCGTACGATGGTAAACAACAAGGCTACATTCGTGAAGGCTATGTAGCCTTGAGTAAACAAGTATTTTAAAGTAAACAATTTTATAAGGTACACACAGTTTTTTTGCCATACTCATTAGAACCACGGTCCACGAACACTTGAACAGAACCGGTATGGATCATTAAACTCAAACAAACAACGTTGCTGGTCCGAGTCCTATACTAATGCAGTAGCATAGATACTCCCTTTTATGTTTTATCTATGCTAATAGCAATGTTAAATAATGTTTTCTTTCGGATTTGTTTTGTCTAGTATTCGTGTTAAAACCCATCGTCCTTGTGAGATCGGAATTATTTAAGTTCAAACAAAGAACATTGATAAATCATAGTGTTGGTTAGTATATTGTTCAAATAACCAAATCCAGGATAAATCGATACCACTAGGTTATATCAAAGCAAAGCTAAATGTTAACATGTAAACCGCGTATTTGTTGCTGATAGCGGCCGGTCAAGTACCTGTAGGTCTATTGTCCCAATCCCAATTAGTTTTGTCATCTAATGCAGACAAATAATCATATTATATTTTCAGTACTAATCTCGACCAACGACCACAGAAAAAAGGATTCTTGAAGATTCGCCGACCCTTTGCAAAGGGAAAGGTACCCATTTTTGAAATTGTCGAGATATTAGGCAATAAAAATGATTGAGCGTAAATTAGCTTCTACGCTGTGACACAACCAAATTATGGTTTTTAAAACAGTTAGTAAGCTGCTCGTGTCCTCACACACTTATACATACACATAAGTGTTAGATTGTTCAGGGGTTGCATGGCATGTACAAATTATTCATTTATCACAATCTAGTAGATTATTACTGGAAAAAAGTTACTTAACAGCTGGTTCAAATAAATATCATACAAGCCGACGTTATCTCTGTTATGAATGTTTGGTTATTGTTTAATTATATTTAGACATAAAAAACAAAACCATTAGTTACACGACATGAGGTTACTCAAAAGGCCCCCGAAAAATTGATTTTATCTCCGCCAGACTTGCCGTGTGTTTGACGTGGAAGATTCGTGATGGGTTTGATAACGTTTTGCGGATTGTTGACTCTACAAGTGGGCGCCGCTGTCTTGGCTGCCGTGTTCTTCACTCTGGCGGGTGTGATCCTCGCCGCCAATCTGTTCGACTATCACAGTAGTGTCGACGGATGGTTCCCGTTCTCGCTCGTGTTGATGTTGATCTTTGTGATCGGTTTGATCATCGCCGGTATCCTCATGTTCGCTTCCTCTTACAGTGAGAACAGGTCGTCAGCGTTGATGGCGTTGATTGTGATCATAATCTTGATTTGCTATTGGATTATTCTATGCTGTTTCTCCTTCTTCAGCCATAAAGATCAAGTCAATGGTGTTTGTATAGACACAAGGTGCCCCGAGTCCTTTTGGATAGGGAATTTACGCTACAGAAGATACCACTTTAATGACACAGAAGAAGAGCCTGCGAGAAGAAAAAGGGATATTAACACTGAGGAGTTTAGAATGCCAACCAACTTAACAACAGAAGAGCCCATCATTGTAGAGGAGCATGGCCCTCGTCGCTACCGCACACGCCGACCGGAGTACGTGGACCATCTTGATGGAGAAGAGGGAGGAGCGTCTAGGTAGGTGTGATTGCTTTTAGAACTATTGTCGGCATTTTCCACCGAGAATGGTTAAACAAGTTTTAACTACTATAAGGGGCTTAGTTGCTAACTATAAAAATATCTGTCGTCGTTTAGGACTGAATTAGGTATTTTATTTGTAACAACGAATTATAAGTTACATTTACAGTAACTAAAATTTATATATGACAACACGTGATGCCTAGTGGAATAGTTTACATTTTCATTAGATATAATATTTGCTTGTGTTGTATAATATGACTTAAAAATGTGTTCGATATCAAACAAGTTTAAAAAGTTATTGAAGATAAATATGGGCGGTTTTTTTTTCATAAGCATCATTAGAAACCCAACGTTTCCGCAAGATTGGTTTTGGTTAAGATCAAAATATCAGATAGGCTATCAGATTTTATGTCAAATCGTAATATTTATGCTGTAAGCGGTAGGTGAAATACAGTCCCAATCAAAGAATTTGCTTAGTTCTCCCAACGAATCTAATTAACTTTACAGTAGCCTAATCGCGTAATATTCGTTTTATGAGTGAGGCTTCGGATACCGATTACCGTAATTGACAAGATGTTGGGCGATATAAAATATTGTTAAATCCTAGACGTGGGAGATCGCCGTGTCTTTTAATTGGTGAAAATAGTTGCAGTTTGGATACGTTGCAGTGATCTATGTTCGGGGGTAACTTGTCTTGATAATTTACTACAATCTTGTAAATAATTATTGATTATTATTAATTGTTATCGATACAAACGATTTTTATTACCAATGTAGGTCTGGCCTTTTATAACACTGTTGTCGGTGTTTTTCTTAAACTTGAAATATTCACTGATTGTTATGTGTATAAAAATAGTCCATTTTAACAGCTGTTACAAATGGAATATGTTGACGTTGATATTATAAATGTTTGGCTAAAGTTTATTTACCTGTAGAATTCTAAAACATAACCATACTTTCAGTATGACGTTATTCAAGATGTCGTTTATTCTCTGAAAGATTGATTGTATCGACGCCAGACTTGCCGTGTGTTTGACGTGGAAGATTCGTGATGGCTTTGATATCGTTTTGCGGATTTTTGACTCTACAAGTGGGCGCCGCTATCTTGGCTGCCGTGTTCTTCACTCTGGCGGGTGTGATACTCGCCGCCAATGTGTTCGACTATCACAGTAGTGTCGACGGTTGGTTCCCGTTCTCACTCGTGTTGATGTTGATCTTTGTGATCGGTTTGATCATCGCCGGTATCCTCATGTTCGCTTCCTCTTACAGTGAGAACAGGTCGTCAGCTTTGATGGCGTTGATTGTGATCATAATCTTGATTTGCTATTGGATTATTCTATGCTGTTTCTCCTTCTTCAGCCATAAAGATCAAGTCAATGACGTTTGTATAGACAAGAGATGCCCTGAGTCCTTTTGGATAGGGAATTTACGCTATAGAAGATACCACGTTAATGACAAAGAGCCCGACGAGCCTATTAGAAGAAGGAGGGATGCTCATTTTGAGAACTTAAACAGCAAACGAAGAGAAGATCAGGCATTTCAAGGTCCTGCAAGTGAAGTTGATGAATGGGAAGAAAATGCAAACGAACTCAACCTAATTGGGCCGGAAACCAAAGGCAAAAGAATCGATTATATACCTATAGGGGAAGAAGATAAGAAAGATCGATATGTTAAAGTTGTCGCAGAGGACACATTGCCACTTACAACACCAGATGACCCCTTTACGACACCAGGGCCCGTGGCGCATGGTCCTCGTCGCGGTCGCTACTACCATAGACAAAGAAATACCACAAGTTTGCCGAAGTACGTGGCCCAGCCTGATGAAGAAGATGAAGGAGCGTCCAGGTAGGTGTGATTATTGTCGGCGTTTTCCATATACAGCCCTACATCACTATGAACAAATCCATAGTTTGGCAAACTAGTGTACACGGCGGTATAAGGCATTTAGTTACCGGTACTGGTTGAAAATAAATACCCACCACCTAGATTTGCATTGAACTCGCAACGACAAATTAAAAACTCAACTCAAATTAATACGCAACCTTGAAGAGTGTCATTTCAAACGTATTTAACGAGTGTGGCATCCAAAATCAAAATCAAAATAGCATTTATTCCGCCAAACTATTTACAAATTACATCATGTTAGTCATTTACAAAAACGTTTACAACACTGTTAATTAAAAAAATATATAAACAATACAATATAAACATTAAAATATAAAAAAAAAAACACTTTAAATTAGCGAAATGTTTTCCACAAATAAGAAATACCCATGTGTTGTTGTATTTTTATGTTTTTTTATAACTAATTGATGAAAGAAAACAAAATTTTTGGAACGATTTTAAGGATAATGATTCAACTATATTACCAGGTAAATACATCATAGCGGTGATTATAGTAAGGCGATCCAGGCGTTATAAGTTATGGTCCTTAGAAATTGATTTTGTCGATGCCCTCAAGTTCATCAGCTTGGTAGTGACTTTTAATTTTAGCTTGATTAATGACAAGAACTTCTTCTTTTTAGGTCACCAAAATATACTTGAACTATAATATCATAGTTGTTAATGCCAGTGTAGTATAGAATGCGCGGCAACCTTGTATACAGTATCTAGTTGTCTTATCACCATTCATTCTTTAGTAATCTGGGCGTATTAGCACAGAAAACATACTACTATTACATACTACCTATTACTACTATTATGGGTTTAGTAGTATGTTTTCTGTGGTATAAGTGAGCTAGGCCAGCGGAGCTAAGTGTTACTACTCTACCAGATAGCTGAACTATAATACCAACCTTGTTATAGGAAGCTATGGAGAAGATTTGATTTGATTTATGATCAATGTATTAACTTGTTTAAAGGTTCCATCAAAAACCAATTTTTCAAAGTGTTTTCTATTTTAGTTGCAAATGATCAAAGTCGTACAAATTATTGATGTACCGATTATTTACTTAAGTTGTTAAAACACACGTAGGCATACTTCGGAATACCACAAAACAACAGATTCACCGTTCCAGATAAAGCGGGCAGGGAGATCTAAAAAAGTTGCAAATGTTTCTTTTCAATATATTATTGAAGCACTCCACAAAATTGGATCTCGGACGACCCATAATTTTTTGCCAGTTGTATTTTATTTATTTATTTTTTTTGCTGAATTAAACGTGAAATATTAATTTAGAAATGTGTTGAAACTTGTTTGATTTAGTTTAGGAAAGGTTAGCTCACAGAAATATGCCCAAATAGGGGTGTGGTGGGAGAAGGAAGAGGAACTAAGCTCTTTGAAATTCTTGAGACAAATAATTCTCGAATTTTTAAATTGAATGTTTATTTAATTCGGCACCTGGTGGGAAATGCCGACAATGTTTCTTTAACCTAAACTGTCCATCACCAACAACATGTCTAACTACAGGTATGTGTTCGGAGCGGCCATGATCGGCGCCATCCTTCTGTTCATCCTCAACCTGCTGTTCCTCCTGTTCTCCGCCTTCGTCATGTACAGCTGGGCCCGGGAACTGGACTATGGTGACTACTACTACGACGACGACCCCGTCGTTATCGTAGAAGACTACTGATCCGTTCAACTTAGTTTTAATTTGTTCGTGTTTACACTTTTGTGAGATTATATACATTTTTATGAAAGGGTGATGATTTTTTTTAGATGAGGGGCAGTTTTTAATGGGCTCGGCTAAATATGCAAAGAATCTTGGCCAGTAACAAACCTACACAAAACATCTCACTTTGCATATTCACACTATCTTGTACCCGCGGCTTTTCCAGCGAGGGTATAACCAAGGAGATTTGCGTTAAACTACATGTCTAATTGCGTTACAATCTCATTTGGTTTACTTTGGGGCTACTTTTGTTTATCTATACGATTGGCATTTTCTCCATTTTTTGTAAGAGAATGTTTCACCCCCTGGCCTTATTGCTGTACCGTCTAACATCGCTCTTTTGTCAGACATCATTAAATTGATAGCCAAACACCACATAGCATCTCGGTCTACAATCTACATCGCTAGGAATCAAACCACTAACCATTTTAACTTTAATACTTTTCAATAAAATAGCGACCATACAAAGTGAGTATTTTTAGCCAGGTATGAATGGAGATGAGTGGTGCGATCTTGTAGTCTTGCTTGACTAAGGCCGATTTTTTAGGGACTGACCTTTAATGCTAGCAATGTATCCAATCGGCTATGTAGAAAAAATTAGTTTGAAATGCTAATATAATATAAAATGTTGGGAGACTGCTTATGCGACGGTAAAGAAAGTTTTTTATATATTGACACACACGCATTTCAATTCTGGTGAATATGAGTGATTGAATGGTGATTGTATTGTATGTGAGGTACATAGTTTTGGCTGTCTAAATAGGAGTGAACGAAGGTAACTTGATGCTGTATTGATACGCGAGCGCTGTCAGAATCAATCAATTCTAATAACAATATTATAGTTTTATAGAGTGGCGCTTTTTCGTCTTGTACCTTATTCTTTTGTATACAGTTCTATATTACGCAGTTGAATTTAAAAAAAAAATTAAATTAAAATCAGTGCAGTATAATTTATATAAAGCCCTGAAACTATTTGGATCTACTCTTTCTACTGAACTGTATATGATAAGCCCCTGGTTACAGCGCAGTGAATTTCTGTGAAAGGATAGTCGTAAAAGTAAAATTGGGTAAATTACCTTCACGATTGCCAAATTTATGTTACGATATGGATTGTTTACGTAAACCTGTATTTTTAGATAAATTGTATGAACAACTATGATAACCTTATTTGTACATCTTTAAGACATTTTGGACGATTCAGGTAATTGTTGCCTCATCGTAGTATAGTGTAGTAAATGCAATATGAAGTATATTTTTAAAATATACTCATAGTTACATGATGCCGCAAGTGACAGTTGTATGGTCGTGTTGGTTGTTTCTAAATACAATTCCACAAGTGTAAGTACTATTGTCGAAACCCGACCCATACTCCGGCCAACCACCTACATGTCATGGCCTCGACAGTCGATACCGCAACATTGGTCTGGTTCTGGTGTGGAGTTTCATTTATTCAAGTCCTCAAGTTGATGTTCCTCGCAATCCCTGATACCTTGGTCAATGCCCAATTTTTTACATAAACAAACTAAGTTGAATATTTCTTCGTCAATTTTAAAAACATCGTCTCTAAAAAATTTACCATTGATTAAACTTGAGGAAATAAGTAACATGATATTTTGTAATGCACGTAAATCTTAAATGCCTATCATTAGAAAATCAGTTAAGTTTTTGGTCCCAGGAGCTGTTTAAAATAATGGTCCTGGATAAGAAACCTGCTTATCTTAGTCCTGAGCTTTCATCTCATTTGTCCATCAGTCTAGCAAATAAATACGGTGGTCTGTCGGCGTCGTAAATACCTTAATAAAAATCTTTTTTGAATTGCTGTACCTTGTGTCAAGAACTTCTTCTTTTTAGCTCTCCAAAATATACTTGAACTACAATATACTTTGAACTACGGTAATGAATATCTTATTGATTCTTATCCCAAATCATATTTTGACACATTCCGACATGGTCTTTATCACATTACTAATTTGGTTTTAAAATACAAAATAAAATATCTCCTAACACAGAGTTATCGTCGGGCCTAACTTGAGAATGTATTTTTTAAATGTCTGTAGACTACCTACGTGTTTTGCTTAGTAATGATTGACTTAGTAACTCCGATGCATACGTTTTAAAGAACCTACTACTGATATCACCAATGTGCTGTAGTTAGCTACACTATGTCCTAATGTCGCGGCCCTCTGCATAGTTCAAACTTCAAAGTGATGTGTTAAAACTGTTCAGGTCTGGAGCCCAGCGTCCTAGGATGTGAAGGAAATACATAAACACTGGCATTGTGTACACGGACACGAAGATAACGCTTTAGAGCTATCGTCATACAATGCAGGAGCGACATTTCCCTGTAGTTTCCTTGCTCTGTGGCAGTCAGAGCTATCGTCATACAATGCAGGAGCGACATTTCCCTGTAGTTTCCTTGCTCTGTGGCAGTCACCTGATTGCGAAGTCTCGGCAGATAAGGCAATGCAAGGCAAGGCGGCGCACACTGTAGGTGCCAAGGTCGTGACGTCACATCGTGGGCTACACCACACACACACACAGTCACACTTCGGCCCTTAAAGTTTAAATATTGTATTGGATAAAAAAATGTCTTGAGCCAATGGGAATGCCTTGAATAGTGGCTAAATTTGAGAGTTATTACCGAACAGTATTACTAATTACTTGGCCTACCAGCTGAGATGGGGATGCAACTGACCGTATTTTTACAGAAATGTGAATGAAAGATGAGTTTATGATGGAGATCCATTGCAGCTTTGTTACTGACGTTCAGCTTTTTTCAACAACAAGGGCCGTTTATCAGTTTGGATCTACCAAAAAGCTACTAACTTTTCTTACTTACTTACGGGATAGAATCGGAGATCTCTATATTACTAGGCAAGAACTATAACTATTCAGCTAGCCTACCCAGTTTTATTGCTCAAGTGATATTACTGTTACAAAATAATGTAGCCTATAGTAAGTATCAGTCGGTTTCTTACTTTCATTTCAAAGAGGTTCGATTTTCATTTCATTATCTCGCAGTTTGACTTCCTACTGCAGAATATGTTTTATTTCAAATACATATTATTTAAATTCCTACATTAAAATAATCCAAAATATTTCTTCTCAGGCGTTTGCCAATGTCTCCAAAGCTAGCCTTTTGGCCTCTGGTGTCCTCAGAACACATTGTGTAAACGAGTGGGTATGACAGTTGGATCATGTATTGCATGTTTCCGTCTCCTAGGCAGGGCGCGCGGTGGATGGATGGAAGGGCGCAGGTGTTTTTGTCGGATATTCTTCAAGGTTAAAACCGTTTTGTAGTCGCCCCAACCCCATGATTAACTCCACACCCAAACGCTTCTACATTTTACGTAGCAGAGAAATAACCCCCTCCCTCGCTCCCACCCGATTTTGAAACAACCTTTTTGCTGGGCAATTTATTACATGCTTTGTTTTGTTGTTTTGTAAATTAATTACATAAAATTTGCAAATTGTAAAATTTAACAATGTAGAACAAATCAAATCACTGAGACGAATAGTTCTTTAATGGGAACATTCTTTAATGCGACGCACACTTGAGTACATTTTGAGCTGAATGCGAATGCAAGATGCGTATAGAATGGAGTAAGGTTTTGTGGGTTGTTACTGACTAAGATTTGCTGTTAGCCAAGATGATTTTTAAAAACCAGCAATGATCGAAGACAACTGGGTCAAGTTTCAAACTTCCGAAAATGAAAATGTTTTTAGGATCGAACAGACGGCCATATAATTACTAGGCGATAACTAACTAGGTGAGTACTATAACCAATAATTTAATTGAGTCTTTAACTAACGCTTCACTTAGTCTATCATCTCTCATCGATAAATCTTGAACTCGGTGTGGAAGACCTGTTTTATGGCTTGTATACGGTATTTTTCACGGTGCCACATATCTTCAAACCGAAGACTCAGCTAGTACAGTCTATATTCTCTACGCCAATCTTCTCAGAACAAACTACTTGTACAGTAGGGTCAACGTGATGGGACAGGTTGAATAGAGCAAATGCCGATGTTTTTGCCAGTATAATAGACGTATTGAGACGTGGTGGACCGTGCAGATTCCAAGATACTGAGGCGATTTGGTTCTTTCATCCTCGGAGGAATGTGGGAGCGGGGAGAAAAACTGTCGTAACTGCTGCCCCATCCAAGGTGATTTTTTGTAACTTGTAAATCGTGTCGCATAACACTTATATGGTCATAAGACGGTCTTATCATATAAATTGTATTAGTTGTAATATTGTTGTATAAATTGTATAGTTGTATAAATTGTATTAGAGAATGATCTCGCCCCATTGATGAGGATCACAAACTTTTCTGCGATTATTGAGTTGTTTAGTCTTGATTCAATTCTCTTAGACAATGATACACTTATTGTTCGTATTTGAAGCTGAATATGTAGGATTTCAGAGTGATGTGGAATGGAGTGAGATGACTTGTAGCTTTGTTACCGAGATTCACAGTTTCTTTAGCAAAGACCATGTAAGCACTACAAAAATGATCAGGGTCAGCTTGGCTCAGTTTCGAACCGTGACATCTTTTTGAGTACTGAATTAGATCGAACACGATTATCAATCACATGCAATGCGATTGATCTTATCAAACTGGAATGATCTCGTTTGGGTAGATAGCAATAATGTTCATTATATATAGTAATCGTGGAATGTTAAAAGTAGATAGCGATGGCTCCAAGGTTTACAGTGTACTATGAGATACTTTAATTAATAAAAAGTATTTTACCAACAAGACTTAAGTTTATAAATTATTTTACATTAAATGTTTTAATTATAACAGGGGTTAACTATAATTAACAGATCGATGTAAATCAAAATGTACAAAATCTTATATTTGTTATGTTTGTAGAGGAATAAATCTAAGAACAACATTATCCAAAAGATTATTGCTAACATTCATTCTTCGTCATGATTAGTAAAAACTTGACAAGATTTGTTTCCAACTAATTGCTATTGAAAATGTCCTCTTTATTCTTTTTAAAATCACCATAAAAACAATCAACTGTAAACAAAGAGTAGCCATAATAATTTCCCGCTTTCATTCATAGTTTTTGTGGATAATAATAGACCTATGTCTAACCAACTCATACGTTTGATAAGAATGAATTATTTTGGTCGCTCAAGACCTATGCCTACCTATGTTTACCGAATGTTTTCAAACAATGCCTGCAGCCTGTAAAGACCACGGCACGTCACCGGTAACGGGAAGACGATGGTAATTGCCCGCACTGCGTTGACGGTGTTGACAGATAGGGGCTTGCGGTGAGCCACAAGGCTGTGTTTTGAGAACAATATGATTTGTCAGTGATGACTAAATAGTAATATGAACCAAACAATACTACCACGTAAATACTATTATTTAGTAATCCATATTGTTTGACAATTACCTCCAGACCTTTTTAAAGAGCTTAAAAAAACAAATAATTTAATATATTAAAGTGTTTTTGTACGATAATTGGTTACGGAGAAAATTAAAAAAATATTGTTAATTTAAAATTCCCATGTTATTCTTATGGAGAATATTATAATATGTTGTAGTTGGCTTGTTAATGGATAAATTTTGATCAAACTTGGCGTTTTCATTTATTTTATACTAAGCTACTAATATTTTTAATAAAAAACACACTTTATTAGTTTCTCTTTAGCAGCTAGCCTAGACACACTCGTTAAACACAAATGTTAATTTAATAGATTAATAATTAAAAACCAATCCAGGCAAATGTGAATTCGCTAAGTCGGCAGGTTTGCTGCAGCGGGGGATTCTAACAACAGTTCAGAAAGCACGTTTCCCTCTGCATAAGGTTTTTGGTCATTAGCTTAACTGTAAGCTGTGCCTTAAACTCAAACCACCTGTGATAAATACCAGTGCGTGTAGTTTCGCAACATGTTACACCCTAGCTAGGATAAAGGACAAAGTTCATACTGTCGCCCATATGACTGGTAGCGCCAGCTATATCCAACAGGCAGTGGTGAAAGTGAACGAGATTGACGTCATTTCTCCAACAGCTGATCGTGCACATAACCTCAATTTCGTTCAGCACGATTTCAGTTATTGTTCATCATCATGAGATTCAATGAAAGCAACGAAGAGAATAAGAACCTATCTTTTATTTTGTGTAATCCCCTTATCAATCGTATAAAGAGTGCAATTGCAGATTTAAAAGTTGTTTAACATTTATATATGTCGATAATCGTTAATCGTTAACATGTTGTCACACCAATACATTTATATTGTATGAAGTAAAATACATACCAAGTGCTTGTATGAACCCATGACCTATAGTAATTTTAATTCAAAAAGAACATTGTTCAATGAGCCACATGCATAGTGCTATAGCCTCCTCTAGCACATTAGAGATAGTGTGGTACTTTCAAATAATCTTTTCTACCTTAATTTTGTACTGAAGTGATTATAGTAAACGCTAAGTTGTCCTATCAGTTTAGCTGCGTTAAAAGTTCATTATATCAGTAGTACCTTGTGGCGGCTCGATCAAATGTGGTTATTTTTATTCTACGACTTGCTACAACCTTAATTAACATGGATGTGCCGTAAAATGAACCTGCCAATCTTATGTTAAAGTTGTATCTAGTTTTATTCTAATACGGAACGTAACCCCATTGTGGCTGTAGCATTGTGCCATTGTGGGGCATAGTGGGCCGCTATAAAATACTCATTTTCGTCTATTTTGTCACCATAAACCACCATAGTACGAAAATAAAAGATACTTCCATAATAGCTTACTAAACTAAACTAAACTACTGGTCTCATTAAACTAAGTTTCCTTTGGGTAGGAACAATACCTCACTTTGGAGTCTATATAAAATACACTGTACTACAATTCTAATTTTTCATTCTCTTTCAAATATGTGCCAACAATGGTGATACAACCCACTAGATACGTTAGTACAGTTTGATACTGAAGTGAAGCCTGTCTCGTAAAGTTTGATGGATGTCGGATGAGGCAGCTCCTCTCGTCACAATGCCTTCCACGTACATGGAGGCTGGGGCTACTGAACTGGCTGACCTCAGCAGGACATTGGAACTGGAAAGAGGTTGAAGAAGTTCTTCACGCCCTTGGACACCTCGTGTCAACCTTGTTTTCTTCTTTACTGGTTTACCCAGCTTAGTATAATGGAAATATCTAATGGAAATAATAATGGAAATACTATCAAAATTCATGTTTTCGGCCCCTGGACTATATTGTTAAGACAATAATAGGTTTTTTACATACCTCAGTCAAATAGTCCAAAAATGGTATTGCTCAACAGCTTACATGTTTCGTTGCGAAGACAACATTATCAAAGCTTGCAACTCGTCAAAAACACATTTAAAACACGAACACGAACTCAGAAGACATTGATACGGTACGAATACACAATTGACATTTAGATAGCGCTAACATAATACCAATACTGATTTGGTCCGGCGCGGCGCGGGGCTGGTAGCGCTATCTAAATGTCAATTGTGTATTCGTACCGTATCAATGTCTTCTGTGTTCGTGTTCGTGTTTTAAATGTGTTTTTGACGAGTTGCAAGCTTTGATAATGTTGTCTTCGCAACGAAACATGTAAGCTGTTGAGCAATACCATTTTTGGACTATTTGACTGAGGTATGTAAAAAACCTATTATTGTCGAAATACTATCATTTCGTGATTAGCTTTAGTAGAAAGTCCTCAAGTGTGTAGCCTATTCCATCAATTTGCGTCTCAATGACATAATTGATCAGCTTTCTCCATCCATCTGTCGCGAAATAAATTACTATTTCCAAACCATGCGAAACTGATTTAATTCCTATTGTCCCTATAAGAGTTAAATTGGTATACCTCCTTCACCACGCCTTCTTCTCTTGTGTCTTGTGTCTTTTTAAGATGAACTCTCGTCTTTTCCTACCAAAGAGAGAAGAATTCTACAATTGCTAGGTTTTCTCGCGGTCGTTTGGTGAAGTTTGATATCTAAATGTAGTTACATTGTCTTGGAGTTATTGGTACAAGTCTGTCGTATGTTTACACTCTGCAACATCTACACTTTTTTATTGCTAACCAGTTTTTTCACGGTATGTATAGCGAAATGCCAGTACTGCTCTGAAAGCATCTTAGGATTATTGACTTCCAGTGAAATATGATACGTAGTTAGTTATGCCTGTCATTCCTTTGGAGCAGTGCCTTTCGAATAGCGGATACATCCCAAAAAGGCAACGACCAGTTGTTACGCTGTAATTACTCTATCTCTATCACAGTATTATGTAAGGTGTTGTTTACCATTGCAACAGGTGCAACACTATGAAGTACAAACGGGCGGAGCCGCGTCTGACAGGTCTTTACCGGTGATGAATTGCTAGAAGTAGTAAAGCCGTAACTCCAGTAATAATAGTTTATATACGTGTACCACAATTGACAATAGCATTTTGGTACTTTGTCATTATGCTTAGTTCGTATAAAAGTTGTTGCATAACACACAATTTCAAAGCTTCTGACGTAATAAGTAAACTACAACTATCCAGAAAGGCAACACAGCACCAACACATTCAGCACCCAAGACCGATCTTGGTCTCGACTTTTTGTTAAACAGATAATGTTTAGTCTATGTAACATAAAATAAATACTTTTCACCACGAAGAATTAACGTACGTATACTGTAAAACTAGACCAGTAGTAACTGTGTCGGGCACGGGTACAAATGCAAGGACGCTTCCTATACATTTTCTAATGTAAAAGTCTTAAAGATTTGGTTAGTTTACACTGTTAGTTTATCCACTTACACCTGATGGCGTTTAACCTAAAGCAAGACATTTTAGACATTACATTACTGTGGATTAACGTCCGCACGAGGGAGTACTGTACTACGACTATCCGCAGTACTATCCTGATAATTAGACCAAAAATGTGGTTCGGATTCCACTATAAACTGTAGGTCCCTTAGTTGCCATTAGCTGTATGGGCTATTAATTAACAGCTGTGTCTAAGGAATGTCGGCCTTAGTCACTAACAACACAACAAGATCGCGCCACTCATCATACACTCATCTCCATTCATACTTGGTTTAAAACACCTACTTTGTATGGTCGCCATTTAATAATAAAGTATTAAAATATTAAGTACGACTGAATATAACATAGCGCACACATTGTTTTGCAAGACCCAGAAAGTTTAAGAAAGTTGACGACGTAGACATCGGAAGTAAGTAGTTATTAACAAGTCTCACGTAATCCCTCACTCTCAATCGCCGTCCCAGATCAAATGTTCCACGCGCCAAGTAGGTGGTACCAATCGCTAGAACACCGTGATAATCGATGACAACTGATTGTTCGGATGACGCCAACACTGTGTGCAACTGTGATGTTTTGGTCTTCAGCCCGTGACATCCTCCCTGCCTGGGTCACAGTTCACTGCCCACCCTCCAACCTGCGCCGCGTCGTCCAATTGTTGGTTTACCAGGCACTTGTTCAACTATCGACCCTAAGAAAAGAGTCCAATACCATTTAAGTACGTTAATTAGTGCTCAGTGGCATTTTGAAAGAAGGCACAGCGACACCAACCCTTTAAAGGGACATCAGTCCAAACTCGTTAGTTTTTTTTTTTTTGTCATCGAACCAGTACCTCTTGTCTTGCATCGAAGTCTGAGACGTTAACTACTATCCTAACACATATATTTCGGGCGTTTGGCTGCATGGTCTTATAGTAGGTACGAGATGTAGCTTCACTTAATAGATAGCCTTAGGACGAGGATATTGGATATTAGACACTGGATTTGTAGGATTCCGACTCCCACACACCAGGGTACTTATTTTAAGGCAAATAATCAGAGGAGGACGAGTGTAGAAGGATGAAAGCCCTGACTGACAAAGACCTTCTTGGGGGTTTTGCCAGAAATATTTATAAAAATTCACAAGACAGCTTGGTCCAATTTACCTATAAAAAAAGCTTCCGACTTTTCTGTGAATCGAACCGATAACCTACGACAACACTTGGACAAGGATGTTCTGATTCTGCCAATTATCTAGTGTATTTTGTCATAATATCGTATCCCGGTAGTTTGGGACAGGATTAAGACATGGATTAATCAAAATAGTTCAACAAATATATAGGTATAGTACGTCCATTTGTTACTCAAATTAAATACATCTATTGCACGTATGTCTGCTCAGAAACGTATCCGAATCGGGATTCCAAATCCATTAACATTCGAAAATTAGTCTACAAAAGATCATGTTCTTATAAGGAACGATTCCTTCACGGGTCAGCCTTCGACCAATTTAGAGCTGATTCAGTTGATATGTTCTCACCTATAGTAGGTCTTTGCGGTAATTCAAGGTCGGGCTACTTATGACGTGTCCTCTAGTTCATGGAATGAATGACAAGGTGCGTTGCTTGTCAGTTTCAATGTTTAATATACAATACTGATGAGCCGTTTGTGCTCACCGTAAGGTTAGAGCTAGTTACTACCAGTTATAACAGCTGGTATAGCAATCCTCCCCCTTAAGTTTTCTTTATATATTCTGTATTTACAATCTTCTAATTTGGTCTTTGTTAGGACGTCTTTTCATCCGTCTTCCGTTCTAACAAGGTAGATAACATTTCCCATTTGTTTTTAAATTTTTCCAACCGTCCATTTGTTATTTGAGGTAGAGTAGTCCTGCGCCAGCACCCTTTCCCTAAAAAGTGTCTCTTTGTCACATCTCTGTCTCTTTCAAAATAGGGGTTTCTATTAAAAGATCTAGTTCAGTTCTTATATTCCTTCCAAAACATGAGGCTATAAGGAGATTTCCCAGTGGACAAAATGAGTTCAATAAGTTAATATAATTTATTCTTTAATAAACACAACAGGTTGAATTGTGGATTCGTTGGCTACCATTGGTGTTTAGATGTTATATGCTACCATATATTTGGAGTGAGCTTATCTAGTGGTAGAGCGCAGAACTTCGCTTTCCGAGATCACGATTCGATCCCTACCATTCGACAATGGCTAGTCATGTTATGATGCTGCGACCGCCTGAAGCAAAGCAATGTGTACAACGACTCCCTATAGCAGCCTAGGATGTGAAGGCAGTGAAAACCACAGGGTTGTTCTGACATTCATTTTGTAGATTAAGGATTTGTTTAAGAACTATAGGCAGCCATGTGTCAGCTGGCTTTGTTATGTGCATTGTACAGTATCAGACCTTGGCCCAGTATCTGTTTGCCTTGTCTACCGCTTGACATTGCTTCTGATACGTACTGTACTTGGAATACCGACGTACTTCAGTTGACTTCAACATTGAAACCATTCATCGGGTCAATTTAAAATAAGTTTCGTGGGTAAAGGTAAGTTCCCATAGGTTCAGGCTCTGGATACAGGATACTCCCTCTTAACTTTTCGATGGGTTACACCAGGAAAACTCTGCACAAAAAGGGAATTTTTGATACGACAATTTTGCGCGGAACTCTAATTAATTGGATATTTTTGGTCAGCTTCAGATTTTGTAATGTACAGCCCCATTGAGTGACAACTCATTTTTAGGTCAGTGAAAAGGTCTTTATCTCAATTCACGGAGTGGCGATGAATTCACAACGCAACAAATGTAGATTTACGTGGATTCTCTCAGACATTTCAAATTAGTAGATACCACGTCTTAACTTTTCAATCGGTTACACTAGGACAATTAAACTCATCACACATCTACATAGCACGAAAGTGTACTTTTTGTCGGCATGGCAGTTTTTCCCGGGACCCAAAAATGTGCTAAAAAAATTTTAAGTAAGGTGACATCTCAGAATAAAATCACTTGAAACCAGAAGTCTCTATCATAGCTGAGTACAAAATGGTGGTGGTTTTGAATTGTTATCAAACTGAGAAAACCCAAATAAATGTACTTTCAAATGGCCACCATGTCGTACTGAGTTGAGATAGATACCTCTGTTTTTCGTCTAGTTTTCTTGATGTCAGTGAGTAGGTTACCTATTTCTACTTTTGTGAATAACGAAAATGATAAAATAAACTGTACTGAATTTGATATCCGTGCTGTAATACGAAAATTATCATTATTTATGTATTTTGGCAGTCATTACTGTAGGAAACATTATTAAAATATCACTTTAATTTGTTTCAACAAATTTTCAAAAACCAGTTTTCTCTCAACAGCTGGTTGATGTGGACAACATAAAAGTCAACGGCCTCAGACTCAGAAAGGAGCTAATCTAAGTCACTTTCACCTTCATCGAACCTCCACGCCGACCTGTAGAGTAGAGTGTAGGGCTTTGGTCTGTCGGCTTTACAAGTTAAAAGTGTAGAAAGTGATTTACAATTGTGCAACTAACCAACTGTCTACTGTTCAGGAAGTTACTCTCTGTAGAATCTTGCAGTTGTAAAAGAGTAATTAGTTTCTCCAAAAAAACATTTTGCATGTTAGACCAGTTGGATTTTCATGTGGCGATGCAGCGGTTTTAGCAACTTAATGTTTACGTAGGGTCCGAAGCCAAAGTATCAGTGATAATTTTCTTAGCAGGTCGATGCAATATCAGGAAATCGTAATAAGTAATATGTTGTTTATTCATTTTATAACTAACCTCGTGATCTTGCATCAGTTCGAAATTAAGAGTTTCGAATAACAAGCTACGGCTCATGAATTCATGATAATTTTCGCAAGATATGAAGCGTGGCGGTTACGCATATACTTTACTGCCAGACCAAAATGTAACATTTTTTTTAAATATTAGTTGTGAAAATGTGTTGAGAAACCTACTTGTATTTAATGTTGCTGATTACAAGGTAAAAAGTTACACATTTTCCAAGTTTTATAAGTTGGTTTGGTCATGTTTTCCTTTGTTTCTAGAATTAAATAATATGTGACTTATTGACAATGGTTCTACTTTGATATTATTTGGTAATTTTTAAATCCATCTTCACATAATTATAATTTTGAGACGTTATAAGGCTACGATAAATAATATAGTTGAGTATATTTTACTTTAATGTCTCAAAAGATTATTCCTAAGTAACGTAAACACTTTGTTGAGTTCGTACAAACTTTGTTAAAAACCTCTCGTACTCGACAAAATGGAGTTACAGAATTGATAATCATTTATACCTAATATAATCAATACTCTATAATTAATTAAAGTAGTTCAGAGAGAAGATTATTTACAATTGAATTGCTACACGGACTCAAAAATAAAAGTTTGAAAATTTTAAAGATGTTTTTATTGTATCATTTTGATAATTTTAAAAATATATCAAACAAAAAGATACACATATCCGACTCTTGTATATCCTTTTAGTCACTGGCGGTGTTAGGATCAGTCGTTTAGGATGCGAGGTGCAGTAGTTTAATAGTTACTCGTAGCACAGAATAAAGAAGTTGATTTTATATTCTGTGTATTATTATATCTGAAAGATGAGCTCAAAAAATGTGTCACCACCCCTGGTACACAGTACTGACAGGTGGTTTACTTTATTGGTTGTTCCGAAAATCCCAACTATGGCGAATACTTGTTCATCGATTAATATTTCGACTCTAAACATGGTTATAACTGAGCGTTCATAATCAATGGTCTTCGATTTGCTAGGGAGCACAGCCGCAAAATGCAGTGTACAAAATGTGTGTTCTGCCCTATCGATTGGCCAATGCCAAGGGAGATGAACAGAGACTGATAACGGAAGTGGGGAAAGTGGGCGTTTAATTGTTGCCTCACCGGAAGTCCTGAGTCAGCTGATTAGTTCCGATTGTCAGCTGATTGATTGCTCTAATTCACTTTTCGTCGCATGTCCTCACAGGTATTCACCACCCTTCCCCACATCCGTCTCTTTGCTACTTCAGTAGGCCTTTGTTGTGCAGGTTGACGTTTGGTAAATTCTGACGAGCGACTAGGTTTGTAATGAAAGAGTAGATTCAGGTTATACCAATGACTTTGGAATATTGGATTAGACATCCCATTTATGTGGACCAGCTCTAAATTCTTATCCAAGTCGAAAATAGTTGAATACCGATACCCTTAAAGAGTGTGCTAGAGTCAAGATTCTATTATCTTTTAGTTTTTGTTACTGTGACGTTGTGACGAAAAATATGCCTTTTGGGCCAACAGCGCGCTCTGTTGGTTGCTAAAGTTACATAATTTTATCAAATCTAAATCAAATTTCAAATCAAAATAAACTTTATTTCCATACTAGTATACAGTGTAAAACACTAACATACAGTTCAGTGAACACAAAATATCTTACCATTGCACAAAATAAAAAAGAATATATATAAAAACTTAGAAACAATTACGTAGAATTATATGTTTCATAGAAAGCAATTTCTTCTAAAACTAGTGACAACGTTAGCATGGGAATTTGACGTACAGTTCAATCCATGGTCGAAGCACGTCGAAGGTTATGCTTAATTTGACGCCTTAACTAATACGTTCACACCACATATCACTTTAAGACCAATACAATAGCCAGTTCAATACGATTTCCAGTTCATGCAATATTATACATAATATTGTTTTACGTCAACTTTTCTTCAAAGTTTCGGATACGACACTTGTTTCTGTAGGGAGTTGTATATCGTTACTGGTTTTTGTTTATAACAATAATAAAGTAAAATAAAATATTATCTATAATCTATTTCTGAAGGTGAAAGATAGCAACTGTGTGGTTAATTTTCGCTGTACACTCCTGACATCCTGAAATTAAATGATCAAAGATTCATTAAAATTTTGTCATTGGTTTTTTTCAATTTTGAAAACAGGCTCCCCAAAATATTTCAAATCCGATTTTAAATTTGTGTCTCAGGGTAGTTCACGAATGTCTCGTTATTCTTCGATCACATTGCGTATACCTCATCATGTGACCACAGCTTATGGCAGGACTTTTGTTGTTACCGCTTGTCGTCTGTGGAACGGCCTACCCCTACACATTAAGACCCTTGAAAAACGTTCCCAGTTTGTGGCGGCACTGAAAAAGCTCTATTTTGAGAAGATGGTCTCGGCTGGCGTGTCCTAGGGCTACTGTTACCTTGCGCGTTTGCTGATGCGTGTATGAGAGAGCGTGTGAATGTGTTTTTCTATTTGTTAAATTTTTATGTTGTTTTTTTTAGATATGTAGGTACTTGAATTGTTAAATATTTTATGTTTAATTAGATTAAGTCATCCCTATGTAATATTATTTATGTTATATTTTTAATGTCAGGTTAAGTGTAAGAAAGGGCCATGTGGCCCTAACTTTGCCTGAAAAAATAAAGGATTTTCATTTCATTTCATTTTCATTTCATTTTACACTCTAAAGTTTCATTTTATCTAACTCACTACTGTATATCTTTCTCATTCATTTCTATGAGAATCAGAAAGGAATGCCTCATAGTTTTCTGCAACATCAAAAGTCAGATTGTAAATGTTTTACTTAACTTATTTTTGTGGGTTTCCAAACAATGATTTTATCCTTAAACTGACTTTAAACCCAATTTACCAATATACACAGATGGATATTCCGGCTGGCGGAGTTATGCAGCGCCCACGGGGTCCTCGGATCGCTCCATTCTTGGAGTTGTCAATGATAGGCCTCGCTCCTTCCTACACTACACCTGACTAACTAACTCACATTCCCAATCGTTAGTGTTTCCGGTATTTAATTCGTTGACTTATCAGGTAGGGCCTGTATTGTATTCGGACCGTTAC
>NW_026543381.1:0-31917 GCF_028750875.1 Macrosteles quadrilineatus
AGTATGAGGATGGATGGGATTTTCAGTAGAGCGCGGGCGATAGCTATCCTCTGTTTCTGGCCCCCAGACACGGTAACTCCTCTCTCCCCCAGAATGGTACTGTAGCCATCAGGGAACTGTCGGATAAAACTGTCAGCATTGGCCAGCCCAGCAGCCTCGTACACCTGTGACAAAGATTAATTAAATTAGTAATACCAAACTAGTGACAGGTAATACAAACAAAGTAACATAGAATCAAACCAGCTACCTTCTAATTACAAGGCGAGTACAGCAGTACTATAATCACTCAACCACCAAGCTGACATAAAAACTTTTACTCATACCAGTACTCATAACGTTTTTAATGTGTTACATTTTAACAAGTTACCTTTAAGCATGTTACATTTTAAAAGGTTACAATTTTACATGTTACATTTTTACATGTTACATTTTAATATGTTACATTTTAACACGTTACATTTAAGCATGTTACATTTTAAAATGTTACATTTTAACACGTTACATTTTAACATGTTACATTTTAACTTCTTATATTTCCACATGTTACATTTTTACATGGTACATTTTAACATGTTTTACGATCAAGTCATTCCCTTGCAACTGACCTGGTAGCCTCGTCTAGTATGAGGATGGATGGGATTTTCAGTAGAGCGCTAAGAGCGCTTGTAGCGGCGATAGCTATCCTCTGTTTCTGGCCCCCAGACACGGTAACTCCTCTCTCCCCCAGAATGGTACTGTAGCCATCAGGGAACTTTCGGATAAAAGTGTCAGCATTGGCCAGCCCAGCAGCCACGTACACCTGTGACAAAGATTAATTAAATTAGTAATACCAAACTAGTGACAAATAATACAAACAAAGTAACATAGAATCAAACCAGCTACCTTCTGATTACAGCAGTACTATAATCACTCAACCACCAAGCTGACATAAAAACTTTTACTCAGTCGTCGTCGTCGTCGTCGTCGTCGTCGTCGTCGTCGTCGTCGTCGTCGTCGTCGTCGTCGTCGTCGTCGTCGTCGTCGTCGTCGTCGTCGTCGTCGTCGTCGTCGTCGTCGTCGTCGTCGTCGTCGTCGTCGTCGTCGTCGTCGTCGTCGTCGTCGTCGTCGTCGTCGTCGTCGTCGTCGTCGTCGTCGTCGTCGTCGTCGTCGTCGTCGTCGTCGTCGTCGTCGTCGTCGTCGTCGTCGTCGTCGTCGTCGTCGTCGTCGTCGTCGTCCTCGTCGTCGTCGTCGTCGTCGTCGTCGTCGTCGTCGTCGTCGTCGTCGTCGTCGTCGTCGTCGTCGTCGTCGTCGTCGTCGTCGTCGTCGTCGTCGTCGTCGTCGTCGTCGTCGTCGTCGTCGTCGTCGTCGTCGTCGTCGTCGTCGTCGTCGTCGTCGTCGTCGTCGTCGTCGTCGTCGTCGTCGTCGTCGTCGTCGTCGTCGTCGTCGTCGTCGTCGTCGTCGTCGTCGTCGTCGTCGTCGTCGTCGTCGTCGTCGTCGTCGTCGTCGTCGTCGTCGTCGTCGTCGTCGTCGTCGTCGTCGTCGTCGTCGTCGTCGTCGTCGTCGTCGTCGTCGTCGTCGTCGTCGTCGTCGTCGTCGTCGTCGTCGTCGTCGTCGTCGTCGTCGTCGTCGTCGTCGTCGTCGTCGTCCACATTTTTACATTTTACATATTTACATGTTACATTTTAACATTTTTTATGATCAAGTCTTTCCCTTGCAACTGACCTGGTAGCCTCGTCTAGTATGAGGATGGATGGGATTTTCAGTAGAGCGCGGGCGATAGCTATCCTCTGTTTCTGGCCCCCAGACACGGTAACTCCTCTCTCCCCCAGAATGGTACTGTAGCCATCAGGGAACTGTTGGATAAAACTGTCAGCATTGGCCAGCCCAGCAGCCTCGTACACCTGTGACAAAGATTAATTAAATTAGTAATACCAAACTAGTGACAGGTAATACAAACAAAGTAACATAGAATCAAACCAGCTACCTTCTAATTACAAGGCGAGTACAGCAGTACTATAATCACTCAACCACCAAGCTGACATAAAAACTTTTACTCATACCAGTACTCATAACGTTTTTAATTTGTTACATTTTAACAAGTTACCTTTAAGCATGTTACATTTTAAAAGGTTACAATTTTACATGTTACATTTTTACATGTTACATTTTAATATGTTACATTTTAACACGTTACATTTAAGCATGTTACATTTTAAAATGTTACATTTTAACACGTTATATTTTAACATGTTACATTTTAACTTCTTATATTTCCACATGTTACATTTTTACATGTTACATTTTAACATGTTTTACGATCAAGTCATTCCCTTGCAACTGACCTGGTAGCCTCGTCTAGTATGAGGATGGATGGGATTTTCAGTAGAGCGCGGGCGATAGCTATCCTCTGTTTCTGGCCCCCAGACACGGTAACTCCTCTCTCCCCCAGAATGGTACTGTAGCCATCAGGGAACTGTCGGATAAAACTGTCAGCATTGGCCAGCCCAGCAGCCTCGTACACCTGTGACAAAGATTAATTAAATTAGTAATACCAAACTAGTGACAGGTAATACAAACAAAGTAACATAGAATCAAACCAGCTACCTTCTAATTACAAGGCGAGTACAGCAGTACTATAATCACTCAACCACCAAGCTGACATAAAAACTTTTACTCATACCAGTACTCATAACGTTTTTAATGTGTTACATTTTAACAAGTTACCTTTAAGCATGTTACATTTTAAAAGGTTACAATTTTACATGTTACATTTTTACATGTTACATTTTAATATGTTACATTTTAACACGTTACATTTAAGCATGTTACATTTTAAAATGTTACATTTTAACACGTTACATTTTAACATGTTACATTTTAACTTCTTATATTTCCACATGTTACATTTTTACATGGTACATTTTAACATGTTTTACGATCAAGTCATTCCCTTGCAACTGACCTGGTAGCCTCGTCTAGTATGAGGATGGATGGGATTTTCAGTAGAGCGCTAAGAGCGCTTGTAGCGGCGATAGCTATCCTCTGTTTCTGGCCCCCAGACACGGTAACTCCTCTCTCCCCCAGAATGGTACTGTAGCCATCAGGGAACTTTCGGATAAAAGTGTCAGCATTGGCCAGCCCAGCAGCCACGTACACCTGTGACAAAGATTAATTAAATTAGTAATACCAAACTAGTGACAAATAATACAAACAAAGTAACATAGAATCAAACCAGCTACCTTCTGATTACAGCAGTACTATAATCACTCAACCACCAAGCTGACATAAAAACTTTTACTCAGTCGTCGTCGTCGTCGTCGTCGTCGTCGTCGTCGTCGTCGTCGTCGTCGTCGTCGTCGTCGTCGTCGTCGTCGTCGTCGTCGTCGTCGTCGTCGTCGTCGTCGTCGTCGTCGTCGTCGTCGTCGTCGTCGTCGTCGTCGTCGTCGTCGTCGTCGTCGTCGTCGTCGTCGTCGTCGTCGTCGTCGTCGTCGTCGTCGTCGTCGTCGTCGTCGTCGTCGTCGTCGTCGTCGTCGTCGTCGTCGTCGTCGTCGTCGTCGTCGTCGTCGTCGTCGTCGTCGTCGTCGTCGTCGTCGTCGTCGTCGTCGTCGTCGTCGTCGTCGTCGTCGTCGTCGTCGTCGTCGTCGTCGTCGTCGTCGTCGTCGTCGTCGTCGTCGTCGTCGTCGTCGTCGTCGTCGTCGTCGTCGTCGTCGTCGTCGTCGTCGTCGTCGTCGTCGTCGTCGTCGTCGTCGTCGTCGTCGTCGTCGTCGTCGTCGTCGTCGTCGTCGTCGTCGTCGTCGTCGTCGTCGTCGTCGTCGTCGTCGTCGTCGTCGTCGTCGTCGTCGTCGTCGTCGTCGTCGTCGTCGTCGTCGTCGTCGTCGTCGTCGTCGTCGTCGTCGTCGTCGTCGTCGTCGTCGTCGTCGTCGTCGTCGTCGTCGTCGTCGTCGTCGTCGTCGTCGTCGTCGTCGTCGTCGTCGTCGTCGTCGTCGTCGTCGTCGTCGTCGTCGTCGTCGTCGTCGTCGTCGTCGTCGTCGTCGTCGTCGTCGTCGTCGTCGTCGTCGTCGTCGTCGTCGTCGTCGTCGTCGTCGTCGTCGTCGTCGTCGTCGTCGTCGTCGTCGTCGTCGTCGTCGTCGTCGTCGTCGTCGTCGTCGTCGTCGTCGTCGTCGTCGTCGTCGTCGTCGTCGTCGTCCACATTTTTACATTTTACATATTTACATGTTACATTTTAACATTTTTTATGATCAAGTCTTTCCCTTGCAACTGACCTGGTAGCCTCGTCTAGTATGAGGATGGATGGGATTTTCAGTAGAGCGCGGGCGATAGCTATCCTCTGTTTCTGGCCCCCAGACACGGTAACTCCTCTCTCCCCCAGAATGGTACTGTAGCCATCAGGGAACTGTTGGATAAAACTGTCAGCATTGGCCAGCCCAGCAGCCTCGTACACCTGTGACAAAGATTAATTAAATTAGTAATACCAAACTAGTGACAGGTAATACAAACAAAGTAACATAGAATCAAACCAGCTACCTTCTAATTACAAGGCGAGTACAGCAGTACTATAATCACTCAACCACCAAGCTGACATAAAAACTTTTACTCATACCAGTACTCATAACGTTTTTAATTTGTTACATTTTAACAAGTTACCTTTAAGCATGTTACATTTTAAAAGGTTACAATTTTACATGTTACATTTTTACATGTTACATTTTAATATGTTACATTTTAACACGTTACATTTAAGCATGTTACATTTTAAAATGTTACATTTTAACACGTTATATTTTAACATGTTACATTTTAACTTCTTATATTTCCACATGTTACATTTTTACATGTTACATTTTAACATGTTTTACGATCAAGTCATTCCCTTGCAACTGACCTGGTAGCCTCGTCTAGTATGAGGATGGATGGGATTTTCAGTAGAGCGCGGGCGATAGCTATCCTCTGTTTCTGGCCCCCAGACACGGTAACTCCTCTCTCCCCCAGAATGGTACTGTAGCCATCAGGGAACTGTCGGATAAAACTGTCAGCATTGGCCAGCCCAGCAGCCTCGTACACCTGTGACAAAGATTAATTAAATTAGTAATACCAAACTAGTGACAGGTAATACAAACAAAGTAACATAGAATCAAACCAGCTACCTTCTAATTACAAGGCGAGTACAGCAGTACTATAATCACTCAACCACCAAGCTGACATAAAAACTTTTACTCATACCAGTACTCATAACGTTTTTAATGTGTTACATTTTAACAAGTTACCTTTAAGCATGTTACATTTTAAAAGGTTACAATTTTACATGTTACATTTTTACATGTTACATTTTAATATGTTACATTTTAACACGTTACATTTAAGCATGTTACATTTTAAAATGTTACATTTTAACACGTTACATTTTAACATGTTACATTTTAACTTCTTATATTTCCACATGTTACATTTTTACATGGTACATTTTAACATGTTTTACGATCAAGTCATTCCCTTGCAACTGACCTGGTAGCCTCGTCTAGTATGAGGATGGATGGGATTTTCAGTAGAGCGCTAAGAGCGCTTGTAGCGGCGATAGCTATCCTCTGTTTCTGGCCCCCAGACACGGTAACTCCTCTCTCCCCCAGAATGGTACTGTAGCCATCAGGGAACTTTCGGATAAAAGTGTCAGCATTGGCCAGCCCAGCAGCCACGTACACCTGTGACAAAGATTAATTAAATTAGTAATACCAAACTAGTGACAAATAATACAAACAAAGTAACATAGAATCAAACCAGCTACCTTCTGATTACAGCAGTACTATAATCACTCAACCACCAAGCTGACATAAAAACTTTTACTCAGTCGTCGTCGTCGTCGTCGTCGTCGTCGTCGTCGTCGTCGTCGTCGTCGTCGTCGTCGTCGTCGTCGTCGTCGTCGTCGTCGTCGTCGTCGTCGTCGTCGTCGTCGTCGTCGTCGTCGTCGTCGTCGTCGTCGTCGTCGTCGTCGTCGTCGTCGTCGTCGTCGTCGTCGTCGTCGTCGTCGTCGTCGTCGTCGTCGTCGTCGTCGTCGTCGTCGTCGTCGTCGTCGTCGTCGTCGTCGTCGTCGTCGTCGTCGTCGTCGTCGTCGTCGTCGTCGTCGTCGTCGTCGTCGTCGTCGTCGTCGTCGTCGTCGTCGTCGTCGTCGTCGTCGTCGTCGTCGTCGTCGTCGTCGTCGTCGTCGTCGTCGTCGTCGTCGTCGTCGTCGTCGTCGTCCACATTTTTACATTTTACATATTTACATGTTACATTTTAACATTTTTTATGATCAAGTCTTTCCCTTGCAACTGACCTGGTAGCCTCGTCTAGTATGAGGATGGATGGGATTTTCAGTAGAGCGCGGGCGATAGCTATCCTCTGTTTCTGGCCCCCAGACACGGTAACTCCTCCTCTCTCCCCCAGAATGGTACTGTAGCCATCAGGGAACTGTTGGATAAAACTGTCAGCATTGGCCAGCCCAGCAGCCTCGTACACCTGTGACAAAGATTAATTAAATTAGTAATACCAAACTAGTGACAGGTAATACAAACAAAGTAACATAGAATCAAACCAGCTACCTTCTAATTACAAGGCGAGTACAGCAGTACTATAATCACTCAACCACCAAGCTGACATAAAAACTTTTACTCATACCAGTACTCATAACGTTTTTAATTTGTTACATTTTAACAAGTTACCTTTAAGCATGTTACATTTTAAAAGGTTACAATTTTACATGTTACATTTTTACATGTTACATTTTAATATGTTACATTTTAACACGTTACATTTAAGCATGTTACATTTTAAAATGTTACATTTTAACACGTTATATTTTAACATGTTACATTTTAACTTCTTATATTTCCACATGTATTTTAACTTCTTATATTTCCACATGTTACATTTTTACATGTTACATTTTAACATGTTTTACGATCAAGTCATTCCCTTGCAACTGACCTGGTAGCCTCGTCTAGTATGAGGATGGATGGGATTTTCAGTAGAGCGCGGGCGATAGCTATCCTCTGTTTCTGGCCCCCAGACACGGTAACTCCTCTCTCCCCCAGAATGGTACTGTAGCCATCAGGGAACTGTCGGATAAAACTGTCAGCATTGGCCAGCCCAGCAGCCTCGTACACCTGTGACAAAGATTAATTAAATTAGTAATACCAAACTAGTGACAGGTAATACAAACAAAGTAACATAGAATCAAACCAGCTACCTTCTAATTACAAGGCGAGTACAGCAGTACTATAATCACTCAACCACCAAGCTGACATAAAAACTTTTACTCATACCAGTACTCATAACGTTTTTAATGTGTTACATTTTAACAAGTTACCTTTAAGCATGTTACATTTTAAAAGGTTACAATTTTACATGTTACATTTTTACATGTTACATTTTAATATGTTACATTTTAACACGTTACATTTAAGCATGTTACATTTTAAAATGTTACATTTTAACACGTTACATTTTAACATGTTACATTTTAACTTCTTATATTTCCACATGTTACATTTTTACATGGTACATTTTAACATGTTTTACGATCAAGTCATTCCCTTGCAACTGACCTGGTAGCCTCGTCTAGTATGAGGATGGATGGGATTTTCAGTAGAGCGCTAAGAGCGCTTGTAGCGGCGATAGCTATCCTCTGTTTCTGGCCCCCAGACACGGTAACTCCTCTCTCCCCCAGAATGGTACTGTAGCCATCAGGGAACTTTCGGATAAAAGTGTCAGCATTGGCCAGCCCAGCAGCCACGTACACCTGTGACAAAGATTAATTAAATTAGTAATACCAAACTAGTGACAAATAATACAAACAAAGTAACATAGAATCAAACCAGCTACCTTCTGATTACAGCAGTACTATAATCACTCAACCACCAAGCTGACATAAAAACTTTTACTCAGTCGTCGTCGTCGTCGTCGTCGTCGTCGTCGTCGTCGTCGTCGTCGTCGTCGTCGTCGTCGTCGTCGTCGTCGTCGTCGTCGTCGTCGTCGTCGTCGTCGTCGTCGTCGTCGTCGTCGTCGTCGTCGTCGTCGTCGTCGTCGTCGTCGTCGTCGTCGTCGTCGTCGTCGTCGTCGTCGTCGTCGTCGTCGTCGTCGTCGTCGTCGTCGTCGTCGTCGTCGTCGTCGTCGTCGTCGTCGTCGTCGTCGTCGTCGTCGTCGTCGTCGTCGTCGTCGTCGTCGTCGTCGTCGTCGTCGTCGTCGTCGTCGTCGTCGTCGTCGTCGTCGTCGTCGTCGTCGTCGTCGTCGTCGTCGTCGTCGTCGTCGTCGTCGTCGTCGTCGTCGTCGTCGTCGTCGTCGTCGTCGTCGTCGTCGTCGTCGTCGTCGTCGTCGTCGTCGTCGTCGTCGTCGTCGTCGTCGTCGTCGTCGTCGTCGTCGTCGTCGTCGTCGTCGTCGTCGTCGTCGTCGTCGTCGTCGTCGTCGTCGTCGTCGTCGTCGTCGTCGTCGTCGTCGTCGTCGTCGTCGTCGTCGTCGTCGTCGTCGTCGTCGTCGTCGTCGTCGTCGTCGTCGTCGTCGTCGTCGTCGTCGTCGTCGTCGTCGTCGTCGTCGTCGTCGTCGTCGTCGTCGTCGTCGTCGTCGTCGTCGTCGTCGTCGTCGTCGTCGTCGTCGTCGTCGTCGTCGTCGTCGTCGTCGTCGTCGTCCACATTTTTACATTTTACATATTTACATGTTACATTTTAACATTTTTTATGATCAAGTCTTTCCCTTGCAACTGACCTGGTAGCCTCGTCTAGTATGAGGATGGATGGGATTTTCAGTAGAGCGCGGGCGATAGCTATCCTCTGTTTCTGGCCCCCAGACACGGTAACTCCTCTCTCCCCCAGAATGGTACTGTAGCCATCAGGGAACTGTTGGATAAAACTGTCAGCATTGGCCAGCCCAGCAGCCTCGTACACCTGTGACAAAGATTAATTAAATTAGTAATACCAAACTAGTGACAGGTAATACAAACAAAGTAACATAGAATCAAACCAGCTACCTTCTAATTACAAGGCGAGTACAGCAGTACTATAATCACTCAACCACCAAGCTGACATAAAAACTTTTACTCATACCAGTACTCATAACGTTTTTAATTTGTTACATTTTAACAAGTTACCTTTAAGCATGTTACATTTTAAAAGGTTACAATTTTACATGTTACATTTTTACATGTTACATTTTAATATGTTACATTTTAACACGTTACATTTAAGCATGTTACATTTTAAAATGTTACATTTTAACACGTTATATTTTAACATGTTACATTTTAACTTCTTATATTTCCACATGTTACATTTTTACATGTTACATTTTAACATGTTTTACGATCAAGTCATTCCCTTGCAACTGACCTGGTAGCCTCGTCTAGTATGAGGATGGATGGGATTTTCAGTAGAGCGCGGGCGATAGCTATCCTCTGTTTCTGGCCCCCAGACACGGTAACTCCTCTCTCCCCCAGAATGGTACTGTAGCCATCAGGGAACTGTCGGATAAAACTGTCAGCATTGGCCAGCCCAGCAGCCTCGTACACCTGTGACAAAGATTAATTAAATTAGTAATACCAAACTAGTGACAGGTAATACAAACAAAGTAACATAGAATCAAACCAGCTACCTTCTAATTACAAGGCGAGTACAGCAGTACTATAATCACTCAACCACCAAGCTGACATAAAAACTTTTACTCATACCAGTACTCATAACGTTTTTAATGTGTTACATTTTAACAAGTTACCTTTAAGCATGTTACATTTTAAAAGGTTACAATTTTACATGTTACATTTTTACATGTTACATTTTAATATGTTACATTTTAACACGTTACATTTAAGCATGTTACATTTTAAAATGTTACATTTTAACACGTTACATTTTAACATGTTACATTTTAACTTCTTATATTTCCACATGTTACATTTTTACATGGTACATTTTAACATGTTTTACGATCAAGTCATTCCCTTGCAACTGACCTGGTAGCCTCGTCTAGTATGAGGATGGATGGGATTTTCAGTAGAGCGCTAAGAGCGCTTGTAGCGGCGATAGCTATCCTCTGTTTCTGGCCCACTCCTCTCTCCCCCAGAATGGTACTGTAGCCATCAGGGAACTTTCGGATAAAAGTGTCAGCATTGGCCAGCCCAGCAGCCACGTACACCTGTGACAAAGATTAATTAAATTAGTAATACCAAACTAGTGACAAATAATACAAACAAAGTAACATAGAATCAAACCAGCTACCTTCTGATTACAGCAGTACTATAATCACTCAACCACCAAGCTGACATAAAAACTTTTACTCAGTCGTCGTCGTCGTCGTCGTCGTCGTCGTCGTCGTCGTCGTCGTCGTCGTCGTCGTCGTCGTCGTCGTCGTCGTCGTCGTCGTCGTCGTCGTCGTCGTCGTCGTCGTCGTCGTCGTCGTCGTCGTCGTCGTCGTCGTCGTCGTCGTCGTCGTCGTCGTCGTCGTCGTCGTCGTCGTCGTCGTCGTCGTCGTCGTCGTCGTCGTCGTCGTCGTCGTCGTCGTCGTCGTCGTCGTCGTCGTCGTCGTCGTCGTCGTCGTCGTCGTCGTCGTCGTCGTCGTCGTCGTCGTCGTCGTCGTCGTCGTCGTCGTCGTCGTCGTCGTCGTCGTCGTCGTCGTCGTCGTCGTCGTCGTCGTCGTCGTCGTCGTCGTCGTCGTCGTCGTCGTCGTCGTCGTCGTCGTCGTCGTCGTCGTCGTCGTCGTCGTCGTCGTCGTCGTCGTCGTCGTCGTCGTCGTCGTCGTCGTCGTCGTCGTCGTCGTCGTCGTCGTCGTCGTCGTCGTCGTCGTCGTCGTCGTCGTCGTCGTCGTCGTCGTCGTCGTCGTCGTCGTCGTCGTCGTCGTCGTCGTCGTCGTCGTCGTCGTCGTCGTCGTCGTCGTCGTCGTCGTCGTCGTCGTCGTCGTCGTCGTCGTCGTCGTCGTCGTCGTCGTCGTCGTCGTCGTCGTCGTCGTCGTCGTCGTCGTCGTCGTCGTCGTCCACATTTTTACATTTTACATATTTACATGTTACATTTTGATCAAGTCTTTCCCTTGCAACTGACCTGGTAGCCTCGTCTAGTATGAGGATGGATGGGATTTTCAGTAGAGCGCGGGCGATAGCTATCCTCTGTTTCTGGCCCCCAGACACGGTAACTCCTCTCTCCCCCAGAATGGTACTGTAGCCATCAGGGAACTGTTGGATAAAACTGTCAGCATTGGCCAGCCCAGCAGCCTCGTACACCTGTGACAAAGATTAATTAAATTAGTAATACCAAACTAGTGACAGGTAATACAAACAAAGTAACATAGAATCAAACCAGCTACCTTCTAATTACAAGGCGAGTACAGCAGTACTATAATCACTCAACCACCAAGCTGACATAAAAACTTTTACTCATACCAGTACTCATAACGTTTTTAATTTGTTACATTTTAACAAGTTACCTTTAAGCATGTTACATTTTAAAAGGTTACAATTTTACATGTTACATTTTTACATGTTACATTTTAATATGTTACATTTTAACACGTTACATTTAAGCATGTTACATTTTAAAATGTTACATTTTAACACGTTATATTTTAACATGTTACATTTTAACTTCTTATATTTCCACATGTTACATTTTTACATGTTACATTTTAACATGTTTTACGATCAAGTCATTCCCTTGCAACTGACCTGGTAGCCTCGTCTAGTATGAGGATGGATGGGATTTTCAGTAGAGCGCGGGCGATAGCTATCCTCTGTTTCTGGCCCCCAGACACGGTAACTCCTCTCTCCCCCAGAATGGTACTGTAGCCATCAGGGAACTGTCGGATAAAACTGTCAGCATTGGCCAGCCCAGCAGCCTCGTACACCTGTGACAAAGATTAATTAAATTAGTAATACCAAACTAGTGACAGGTAATACAAACAAAGTAACATAAAATCAAACCAGCTACCTTCTAATTACAAGGCGAGTACAGCAGTACTATAATCACTCAACCACCAAGCTGACATAAAAACTTTTACTCATACCAGTACTCATAACGTTTTTAATGTGTTACATTTTAACAAGTTACCTTTAAGCATGTTACATTTTAAAAGGTTACAATTTTACATGTTACATTTTTACATGTTACATTTTAATATGTTACATTTTAACACGTTACATTTAAGCATGTTACATTTTAAAATGTTACATTTTAACACGTTACATTTTAACATGTTACATTTTAACTTCTTATATTTCCACATGTTACATTTTTACATGGTACATTTTAACATGTTTTACGATCAAGTCATTCCCTTGCAACTGACCTGGTAGCCTCGTCTAGTATGAGGATGGATGGGATTTTCAGTAGAGCGCTAAGAGCGCTTGTAGCGGCGATAGCTATCCTCTGTTTCTGGCCCCCAGACACGGTAACTCCTCTCTCCCCCAGAATGGTACTGTAGCCATCAGGGAACTTTCGGATAAAAGTGTCAGCATTGGCCAGCCCAGCAGCCACGTACACCTGTGACAAAGATTAATTAAATTAGTAATACCAAACTAGTGACAAATAATACAAACAAAGTAACATAGAATCAAACCAGCTACCTTCTGATTACAGCAGTACTATAATCACTCAACCACCAAGCTGACATAAAAACTTTTACTCAGTCGTCGTCGTCGTCGTCGTCGTCGTCGTCGTCGTCGTCGTCGTCGTCGTCGTCGTCGTCGTCGTCGTCGTCGTCGTCGTCGTCGTCGTCGTCGTCGTCGTCGTCGTCGTCGTCGTCGTCGTCGTCGTCGTCGTCGTCGTCGTCGTCGTCGTCGTCGTCGTCGTCGTCGTCGTCGTCGTCGTCGTCGTCGTCGTCGTCGTCGTCGTCGTCGTCGTCGTCGTCGTCGTCGTCGTCGTCGTCGTCGTCGTCGTCGTCGTCGTCGTCGTCGTCGTCGTCGTCGTCGTCGTCGTCGTCGTCGTCGTCGTCGTCGTCGTCGTCGTCGTCGTCGTCGTCGTCGTCGTCGTCGTCGTCGTCGTCGTCGTCGTCGTCGTCGTCGTCGTCGTCGTCGTCGTCGTCGTCGTCGTCGTCGTCGTCGTCGTCGTCGTCGTCGTCGTCGTCGTCGTCGTCGTCGTCGTCGTCGTCGTCGTCGTCGTCGTCGTCGTCGTCGTCGTCGTCGTCGTCGTCGTCGTCGTCGTCATCGTCGTCGTCGTCGTCGTCGTCGTCGTCGTCGTCGTCGTCCACATTTTTACATTTTACATATTTACATGTTACATTTTAACATTTTTTATGATCAAGTCTTTCCCTTGCAACTGACCTGGTAGCCTCGTCTAGTATGAGGATGGATGGGATTTTCAGTAGAGCGCGGGCGATAGCTATCCTCTGTTTCTGGCCCCCAGACACGGTAACTCCTCTCTCCCCCAGAATGGTACTGTAGCCATCAGGGAACTGTTGGATAAAACTGTCAGCATTGGCCAGCCCAGCAGCCTCGTACACCTGTGACAAAGATTAATTAAATTAGTAATACCAAACTAGTGACAGGTAATACAAACAAAGTAACATAGAATCAAACCAGCTACCTTCTAATTACAAGGCGAGTACAGCAGTACTATAATCACTCAACCACCAAGCTGACATAAAAACTTTTACTCATACCAGTACTCATAACGTTTTTAATTTGTTACATTTTAACAAGTTACCTTTAAGCATGTTACATTTTAAAAGGTTACAATTTTACATGTTACATTTTTACATGTTACATTTTAATATGTTACATTTTAACACGTTACATTTAAGCATGTTACATTTTAAAATGTTACATTTTAACACGTTATATTTTAACATGTTACATTTTAACTTCTTATATTTCCACATGTTACATTTTTACATGTTACATTTTAACATGTTTTACGATCAAGTCATTCCCTTGCAACTGACCTGGTAGCCTCGTCTAGTATGAGGATGGATGGGATTTTCAGTAGAGCGCGGGCGATAGCTATCCTCTGTTTCTGGCCCCCAGACACGGTAACTCCTCTCTCCCCCAGAATGGTACTGTAGCCATCAGGGAACTGTCGGATAAAACTGTCAGCATTGGCCAGCCCAGCAGCCTCGTACACCTGTGACAAAGATTAATTAAATTAGTAATACCAAACTAGTGACAGGTAATACAAACAAAGTAACATAGAATCAAACCAGCTACCTTCTAATTACAAGGCGAGTACAGCAGTACTATAATCACTCAACCACCAAGCTGACATAAAAACTTTTACTCATACCAGTACTCATAACGTTTTTAATGTGTTACATTTTAACAAGTTACCTTTAAGCATGTTACATTTTAAAAGGTTACAATTTTACATGTTACATTTTTACATGTTACATTTTAATATGTTACATTTTAACACGTTACATTTAAGCATGTTACATTTTAAAATGTTACATTTTAACACGTTACATTTTAACATGTTACATTTTAACTTCTTATATTTCCACATGTTACATTTTTACATGGTACATTTTAACATGTTTTACGATCAAGTCATTCCCTTGCAACTGACCTGGTAGCCTCGTCTAGTATGAGGATGGATGGGATTTTCAGTAGAGCGCGGGCGATAGCTATCCTCTGTTTCTGGCCCCCAGACACGGTAACTCCTCTCTCCCCCAGAATGGTACTGTAGCCATCAGGGAACTGTCGGATAAAACTGTCAGCATTGGCCAGCCCAGCAGCCTCGTACACCTGTGACAAAGATTAATTAAATTAGTAATACCAAACTAGTGACAGGTAATACAAACAAAGTAACATAGAATCAAACCAGCTACCTTCTAATTACAAGGCGAGTACAGCAGTACTATAATCACTCAACCACCAAGCTGACATAAAAACTTTTACTCATACCAGTACTCATAACGTTTTTAATGTGTTACATTTTAACAAGTTACCTTTAAGCATGTTACATTTTAAAAGGTTACAATTTTACATGTTACATTTTTACATGTTACATTTTAATATGTTACATTTTAACACGTTACATTTAAGCATGTTACATTTTAAAATGTTACATTTTAACACGTTACATTTTAACATGTTACATTTTAACTTCTTATATTTCCACATGTTACATTTTTACATGGTACATTTTAACATGTTTTACGATCAAGTCATTCCCTTGCAACTGACCTGGTAGCCTCGTCTAGTATGAGGATGGATGGGATTTTCAGTAGAGCGCTAAGAGCGCTTGTAGCGGCGATAGCTATCCTCTGTTTCTGGCCCCCAGACACGGTAACTCCTCTCTCCCCCAGAATGGTACTGTAGCCATCAGGGAACTTTCGGATAAAAGTGTCAGCATTGGCCAGCCCAGCAGCCACGTACACCTGTGACAAAGATTAATTAAATTAGTAATACCAAACTAGTGACAAATAATACAAACAAAGTAACATAGAATCAAACCAGCTACCTTCTGATTACAGCAGTACTATAATCACTCAACCACCAAGCTGACATAAAAACTTTTACTCAGTCGTCGTCGTCGTCGTCGTCGTCGTCGTCGTCGTCGTCGTCGTCGTCGTCGTCGTCGTCGTCGTCGTCGTCGTCGTCGTCGTCGTCGTCGTCGTCGTCGTCGTCGTCGTCGTCGTCGTCGTCGTCGTCGTCGTCGTCGTCGTCGTCGTCGTCGTCGTCGTCGTCGTCGTCGTCGTCGTCGTCGTCGTCGTCGTCGTCGTCGTCGTCGTCGTCGTCGTCGTCGTCGTCGTCGTCGTCGTCGTCGTCGTCGTCGTCGTCGTCGTCGTCGTCGTCGTCGTCGTCGTCGTCGTCGTCGTCGTCGTCGTCGTCGTCGTCGTCGTCGTCGTCGTCGTCGTCGTCGTCGTCGTCGTCGTCGTCGTCGTCGTCGTCGTCGTCGTCGTCGTCGTCGTCGTCGTCGTCGTCGTCGTCGTCGTCGTCGTCGTCGTCGTCGTCATCGTCGTCGTCGTCGTCGTCGTCGTCGTCCACATTTTTACATTTTACATATTTACATGTTACATTTTAACATTTTTTATGATCAAGTCTTTCCCTTGCAACTGACCTGGTAGCCTCGTCTAGTATGAGGATGGATGGGATTTTCAGTAGAGCGCGGGCGATAGCTATCCTCTGTTTCTGGCCCCCAGACACGGTAACTCCTCTCTCCCCCAGAATGGTACTGTAGCCATCAGGGAACTGTTGGATAAAACTGTCAGCATTGGCCAGCCCAGCAGCCTCGTACACCTGTGACAAAGATTAATTAAATTAGTAATACCAAACTAGTGACAGGTAATACAAACAAAGTAACATAGAATCAAACCAGCTACCTTCTAATTACAAGGCGAGTACAGCAGTACTATAATCACTCAACCACCAAGCTGACATAAAAACTTTTACTCATACCAGTACTCATAACGTTTTTAATTTGTTACATTTTAACAAGTTACCTTTAAGCATGTTACATTTTAAAAGGTTACAATTTTACATGTTACATTTTTACATGTTACATTTTAATATGTTACATTTTAACACGTTACATTTAAGCATGTTACATTTTAAAATGTTACATTTTAACACGTTATATTTTAACATGTTACATTTTAACTTCTTATATTTCCACATGTTACATTTTTACATGTTACATTTTAACATGTTTTACGATCAAGTCATTCCCTTGCAACTGACCTGGTAGCCTCGTCTAGTATGAGGATGGATGGGATTTTCAGTAGAGCGCGGGCGATAGCTATCCTCTGTTTCTGGCCCCCAGACACGGTAACTCCTCTCTCCCCCAGAATGGTACTGTAGCCATCAGGGAACTGTCGGATAAAACTGTCAGCATTGGCCAGCCCAGCAGCCTCGTACACCTGTGACAAAGATTAATTAAATTAGTAATACCAAACTAGTGACAGGTAATACAAACAAAGTAACATAGAATCAAACCAGCTACCTTCTAATTACAAGGCGAGTACAGCAGTACTATAATCACTCAACCACCAAGCTGACATAAAAACTTTTACTCATACCAGTACTCATAACGTTTTTAATGTGTTACATTTTAACAAGTTACCTTTAAGCATGTTACATTTTAAAAGGTTACAATTTTACATGTTACATTTTTACATGTTACATTTTAATATGTTACATTTTAACACGTTACATTTAAGCATGTTACATTTTAAAATGTTACATTTTAACACGTTACATTTTAACATGTTACATTTTAACTTCTTATATTTCCACATGTTACATTTTTACATGGTACATTTTAACATGTTTTACGATCAAGTCATTCCCTTGCAACTGACCTGGTAGCCTCGTCTAGTATGAGGATGGATGGGATTTTCAGTAGAGCGCGGGCGATAGCTATCCTCTGTTTCTGGCCCCCAGACACGGTAACTCCTCTCTCCCCCAGAATGGTACTGTAGCCATCAGGGAACTGTCGGATAAAACTGTCAGCATTGGCCAGCCCAGCAGCCTCGTACACCTGTGACAAAGATTAATTAAATTAGTAATACCAAACTAGTGACAGGTAATACAAACAAAGTAACATAGAATCAAACCAGCTACCTTCTAATTACAAGGCGAGTACAGCAGTACTATAATCACTCAACCACCAAGCTGACATAAAAACTTTTACTCATACCAGTACTCATAACGTTTTTAATGTGTTACATTTTAACAAGTTACCTTTAAGCATGTTACATTTTAAAAGGTTACAATTTTACATGTTACATTTTTACATGTTACATTTTAATATGTTACATTTTAACACGTTACATTTAAGCATGTTACATTTTAAAATGTTACATTTTAACACGTTACATTTTAACATGTTACATTTTAACTTCTTATATTTCCACATGTTACATTTTTACATGGTACATTTTAACATGTTTTACGATCAAGTCATTCCCTTGCAACTGACCTGGTAGCCTCGTCTAGTATGAGGATGGATGGGATTTTCAGTAGAGCGCTAAGAGCGCTTGTAGCGGCGATAGCTATCCTCTGTTTCTGGCCCCCAGACACGGTAACTCCTCTCTCCCCCAGAATGGTACTGTAGCCATCAGGGAACTTTCGGATAAAAGTGTCAGCATTGGCCAGCCCAGCAGCCACGTACACCTGTGACAAAGATTAATTAAATTAGTAATACCAAACTAGTGACAAATAATACAAACAAAGTAACATAGAATCAAACCAGCTACCTTCTGATTACAGCAGTACTATAATCACTCAACCACCAAGCTGACATAAAAACTTTTACTCAGTCGTCGTCGTCGTCGTCGTCGTCGTCGTCGTCGTCGTCGTCGTCGTCGTCGTCGTCGTCGTCGTCGTCGTCGTCGTCGTCGTCGTCGTCGTCGTCGTCGTCGTCGTCGTCGTCGTCGTCGTCGTCGTCGTCGTCGTCGTCGTCGTCGTCGTCGTCGTCGTCGTCGTCGTCGTCGTCGTCGTCGTCGTCGTCGTCGTCGTCGTCGTCGTCGTCGTCGTCGTCGTCGTCGTCGTCGTCGTCGTCGTCGTCGTCGTCGTCGTCGTCGTCGTCGTCGTCGTCGTCGTCGTCGTCGTCGTCGTCGTCGTCGTCGTCGTCGTCGTCGTCGTCGTCGTCGTCGTCGTCGTCGTCGTCGTCGTCGTCGTCGTCGTCGTCGTCGTCGTCGTCGTCGTCGTCGTCGTCGTCGTCGTCGTCGTCGTCGTCGTCGTCGTCGTCGTCGTCGTCGTCGTCGTCGTCGTCGTCGTCGTCGTCGTCGTCCACATTTTTACATTTTACATATTTACATGTTACATTTTAACATTTTTTATGATCAAGTCTTTCCCTTGCAACTGACCTGGTAGCCTCGTCTAGTATGAGGATGGATGGGATTTTCAGTAGAGCGCGGGCGATAGCTATCCTCTGTTTCTGGCCCCCAGACACGGTAACTCCTCTCTCCCCCAGAATGGTACTGTAGCCATCAGGGAACTGTTGGATAAAACTGTCAGCATTGGCCAGCCCAGCAGCCTCGTACACCTGTGACAAAGATTAATTAAATTAGTAATACCAAACTAGTGACAGGTAATACAAACAAAGTAACATAGAATCAAACCAGCTACCTTCTAATTACAAGGCGAGTACAGCAGTACTATAATCACTCAACCACCAAGCTGACATAAAAACTTTTACTCATACCAGTACTCATAACGTTTTTAATTTGTTACATTTTAACAAGTTACCTTTAAGCATGTTACATTTTAAAAGGTTACAATTTTACATGTTACATTTTTACATGTTACATTTTAATATGTTACATTTTAACACGTTACATTTAAGCATGTTACATTTTAAAATGTTACATTTTAACACGTTATATTTTAACATGTTACATTTTAACTTCTTATATTTCCACATGTTACATTTTTACATGTTACATTTTAACATGTTTTACGATCAAGTCATTCCCTTGCAACTGACCTGGTAGCCTCGTCTAGTATGAGGATGGATGGGATTTTCAGTAGAGCGCGGGCGATAGCTATCCTCTGTTTCTGGCCCCCAGACACGGTAACTCCTCTCTCCCCCAGAATGGTACTGTAGCCATCAGGGAACTGTCGGATAAAACTGTCAGCATTGGCCAGCCCAGCAGCCTCGTACACCTGTGACAAAGATTAATTAAATTAGTAATACCAAACTAGTGACAGGTAATACAAACAAAGTAACATAGAATCAAACCAGCTACCTTCTAATTACAAGGCGAGTACAGCAGTACTATAATCACTCAACCACCAAGCTGACATAAAAACTTTTACTCATACCAGTACTCATAACGTTTTTAATGTGTTACATTTTAACAAGTTACCTTTAAGCATGTTACATTTTAAAAGGTTACAATTTTACATGTTACATTTTTACATGTTACATTTTAATATGTTACATTTTAACACGTTACATTTAAGCATGTTACATTTTAAAATGTTACATTTTAACACGTTACATTTTAACATGTTACATTTTAACTTCTTATATTTCCACATGTTACATTTTTACATGGTACATTTTAACATGTTTTACGATCAAGTCATTCCCTTGCAACTGACCTGGTAGCCTCGTCTAGTATGAGGATGGATGGGATTTTCAGTAGAGCGCTAAGAGCGCTTGTAGCGGCGATAGCTATCCTCTGTTTCTGGCCCCCAGACACGGTAACTCCTCTCTCCCCCAGAATGGTACTGTAGCCATCAGGGAACTTTCGGATAAAAGTGTCAGCATTGGCCAGCCCAGCAGCCACGTACAACACCTGTGACAAAGATTAATTAAATTAGTAATACCAAACTAGTGACAAATAATACAAACAAAGTAACATAGAATCAAACCAGCTACCTTCTGATTACAGCAGTACTATAATCACTCAACCACCAAGCTGACATAAAAACTTTTACTCAGTCGTCGTCGTCGTCGTCGTCGTCGTCGTCGTCGTCGTCGTCGTCGTCGTCGTCGTCGTCGTCGTCGTCGTCGTCGTCGTCGTCGTCGTCGTCGTCGTCGTCGTCGTCGTCGTCGTCGTCGTCGTCGTCGTCGTCGTCGTCGTCGTCGTCGTCGTCGTCGTCGTCGTCGTCGTCGTCGTCGTCGTCGTCGTCGTCGTCGTCGTCGTCGTCGTCGTCGTCGTCGTCGTCGTCGTCGTCGTCGTCGTCGTCGTCGTCGTCGTCGTCGTCGTCGTCGTCGTCGTCGTCGTCGTCGTCGTCGTCGTCGTCGTCGTCGTCGTCGTCGTCGTCGTCGTCGTCGTCGTCCACATTTTTACATTTTACATATTTACATGTTACATTTTAACATTTTTTATGATCAAGTCTTTCCCTTGCAACTGACCTGGTAGCCTCGTCTAGTATGAGGATGGATGGGATTTTCAGTAGAGCGCGGGCGATAGCTATCCTCTGTTTCTGGCCCCCAGACACGGTAACTCCTCTCTCCCCCAGAATGGTACTGTAGCCATCAGGGAACTGTTGGATAAAACTGTCAGCATTGGCCAGCCCAGCAGCCTCGTAAACCTGTGACAAAGATTAATTAAATTAGTAATACCAAACTAGTGACAGGTAATACAAACAAAGTAACATAGAATCAAACCAGCTACCTTCTAATTACAAGGCGAGTACAGCAGTACTATAATCACTCAACCACCAAGCTGACATAAAAACTTTTACTCATACCAGTACTCATAACGTTTTTAATTTGTTACATTTTAACAAGTTACCTTTAAGCATGTTACATTTTAAAAGGTTACAATTTTACATGTTACATTTTTACATGTTACATTTTAATATGTTACATTTTAACACGTTACATTTAAGCATGTTACATTTTAAAATGTTACATTTTAACACGTTATATTTTAACATGTTACATTTTAACTTCTTATATTTCCACATGTTACATTTTTACATGTTACATTTTAACATGTTTTACGATCAAGTCATTCCCTTGCAACTGACCTGGTAGCCTCGTCTAGTATGAGGATGGATGGGATTTTCAGTAGAGCGCGGGCGATAGCTATCCTCTGTTTCTGGCCCCCAGACACGGTAACTCCTCTCTCCCCCAGAATGGTACTGTAGCCATCAGGGAACTGTCGGATAAAACTGTCAGCATTGGCCAGCCCAGCAGCCTCGTACACCTGTGACAAAGATTAATTAAATTAGTAATACCAAACTAGTGACAGGTAATACAAACAAAGTAACATAGAATCAAACCAGCTACCTTCTAATTACAAGGCGAGTACAGCAGTACTATAATCACTCAACCACCAAGCTGACATAAAAACTTTTACTCATACCAGTACTCATAACGTTTTTAATGTGTTACATTTTAACAAGTTACCTTTAAGCATGTTACATTTTAAAAGGTTACAATTTTACATGTTACATTTTTACATGTTACATTTTAATATGTTACATTTTAACACGTTACATTTAAGCATGTTACATTTTAAAATGTTACATTTTAACACGTTACATTTTAACATGTTACATTTTAACTTCTTATATTTCCACATGTTACATTTTTACATGGTACATTTTAACATGTTTTACGATCAAGTCATTCCCTTGCAACTGACCTGGTAGCCTCGTCTAGTATGAGGATGGATGGGATTTTCAGTAGAGCGCGGGCGATAGCTATCCTCTGTTTCTGGCCCCCAGACACGGTAACTCCTCTCTCCCCCAGAATGGTACTGTAGCCATCAGGGAACTGTCGGATAAAACTGTCAGCATTGGCCAGCCCAGCAGCCTCGTACACCTGTGACAAAGATTAATTAAATTAGTAATACCAAACTAGTGACAGGTAATACAAACAAAGTAACATAGAATCAAACCAGCTACCTTCTAATTACAAGGCGAGTACAGCAGTACTATAATCACTCAACCACCAAGCTGACATAAAAACTTTTACTCATACCAGTACTCATAACGTTTTTAATGTGTTACATTTTAACAAGTTACCTTTAAGCATGTTACATTTTAAAAGGTTACAATTTTACATGTTACATTTTTACATGTTACATTTTAATATGTTACATTTTAACACGTTACATTTAAGCATGTTACATTTTAAAATGTTACATTTTAACACGTTACATTTTAACATGTTACATTTTAACTTCTTATATTTCCACATGTTACATTTTTACATGGTACATTTTAACATGTTTTACGATCAAGTCATTCCCTTGCAACTGACCTGGTAGCCTCGTCTAGTATGAGGATGGATGGGATTTTCAGTAGAGCGCTAAGAGCGCTTGTAGCGGCGATAGCTATCCTCTGTTTCTGGCCCCCAGACACGGTAACTCCTCTCTCCCCCAGAATGGTACTGTAGCCATCAGGGAACTTTCGGATAAAAGTGTCAGCATTGGCCAGCCCAGCAGCCACGTACACCTGTGACAAAGATTAATTAAATTAGTAATACCAAACTAGTGACAAATAATACAAACAAAGTAACATAGAATCAAACCAGCTACCTTCTGATTACAGCAGTACTATAATCACTCAACCACCAAGCTGACATAAAAACTTTTACTCAGTCGTCGTCGTCGTCGTCGTCGTCGTCGTCGTCGTCGTCGTCGTCGTCGTCGTCGTCGTCGTCGTCGTCGTCGTCGTCGTCGTCGTCGTCGTCGTCGTCGTCGTCGTCGTCGTCGTCGTCGTCGTCGTCGTCGTCGTCGTCGTCGTCGTCGTCGTCGTCGTCGTCGTCGTCGTCGTCGTCGTCGTCGTCGTCGTCGTCGTCGTCGTCGTCGTCGTCGTCGTCGTCGTCGTCGTCGTCGTCGTCGTCGTCGTCGTCGTCGTCGTCGTCGTCGTCGTCGTCGTCGTCGTCGTCGTCGTCGTCGTCGTCGTCGTCGTCGTCGTCGTCGTCGTCGTCGTCGTCGTCGTCGTCGTCGTCGTCGTCGTCGTCGTCGTCGTCGTCGTCGTCGTCGTCGTCGTCGTCGTCGTCGTCGTCGTCGTCGTCGTCGTCGTCGTCGTCGTCCACATTTTTACATTTTACATATTTACATGTTACATTTTAACATTTTTTATGATCAAGTCTTTCCCTTGCAACTGACCTGGTAGCCTCGTCTAGTATGAGGATGGATGGGATTTTCAGTAGAGCGCGGGCGATAGCTATCCTCTGTTTCTGGCCCCCAGACACGGTAACTCCTCTCTCCCCCAGAATGGTACTGTAGCCATCAGGGAACTGTTGGATAAAACTGTCAGCATTGGCCAGCCCAGCAGCCTCGTACACCTGTGACAAAGATTAATTAAATTAGTAATACCAAACTAGTGACAGGTAATACAAACAAAGTAACATAGAATCAAACCAGCTACCTTCTAATTACAAGGCGAGTACAGCAGTACTATAATCACTCAACCACCAAGCTGACATAAAAACTTTTACTCATACCAGTACTCATAACGTTTTTAATTTGTTACATTTTAACAAGTTACCTTTAAGCATGTTACATTTTAAAAGGTTACAATTTTACATGTTACATTTTTACATGTTACATTTTAATATGTTACATTTTAACACGTTACATTTAAGCATGTTACATTTTAAAATGTTACATTTTAACACGTTATATTTTAACATGTTACATTTTAACTTCTTATATTTCCACATGTTACATTTTTACATGTTACATTTTAACATGTTTTACGATCAAGTCATTCCCTTGCAACTGACCTGGTAGCCTCGTCTAGTATGAGGATGGATGGGATTTTCAGTAGAGCGCGGGCGATAGCTATCCTCTGTTTCTGGCCCCCAGACACGGTAACTCCTCTCTCCCCCAGAATGGTACTGTAGCCATCAGGGAACTGTCGGATAAAACTGTCAGCATTGGCCAGCCCAGCAGCCTCGTACACCTGTGACAAAGATTAATTAAATTAGTAATACCAAACTAGTGACAGGTAATACAAACAAAGTAACATAGAATCAAACCAGCTACCTTCTAATTACAAGGCGAGTACAGCAGTACTATAATCACTCAACCACCAAGCTGACATAAAAACTTTTACTCATACCAGTACTCATAACGTTTTTAATGTGTTACATTTTAACAAGTTACCTTTAAGCATGTTACATTTTAAAAGGTTACAATTTTACATGTTACATTTTTACATGTTACATTTTAATATGTTACATTTTAACACGTTACATTTAAGCATGTTACATTTTAAAATGTTACATTTTAACACGTTACATTTTAACATGTTACATTTTAACTTCTTATATTTCCACATGTTACATTTTTACATGGTACATTTTAACATGTTTTACGATCAAGTCATTCCCTTGCAACTGACCTGGTAGCCTCGTCTAGTATGAGGATGGATGGGATTTTCAGTAGAGCGCTAAGAGCGCTTGTAGCGGCGATAGCTATCCTCTGTTTCTGGCCCCCAGACACGGTAACTCCTCTCTCCCCCAGAATGGTACTGTAGCCATCAGGGAACTTTCGGATAAAAGTGTCAGCATTGGCCAGCCCAGCAGCCACGTACACCTGTGACAAAGATTAATTAAATTAGTAATACCAAACTAGTGACAAATAATACAAACAAAGTAACATAGAATCAAACCAGCTACCTTCTGATTACAGCAGTACTATAATCACTCAACCACCAAGCTGACATAAAAACTTTTACTCAGTCGTCGTCGTCGTCGTCGTCGTCGTCGTCGTCGTCGTCGTCGTCGTCGTCGTCGTCGTCGTCGTCGTCGTCGTCGTCGTCGTCGTCGTCGTCGTCGTCGTCGTCGTCGTCGTCGTCGTCGTCGTCGTCGTCGTCGTCGTCGTCGTCGTCGTCGTCGTCGTCGTCGTCGTCGTCGTCGTCGTCGTCGTCGTCGTCGTCGTCGTCGTCGTCGTCGTCGTCGTCGTCGTCGTCGTCGTCGTCGTCGTCGTCGTCGTCGTCGTCGTCGTCGTCGTCGTCGTCGTCGTCGTCGTCGTCGTCGTCGTCGTCGTCGTCGTCGTCGTCGTCGTCGTCGTCGTCGTCGTCGTCGTCGTCGTCGTCGTCGTCGTCGTCGTCGTCGTCGTCGTCGTCGTCGTCGTCGTCGTCGTCGTCGTCGTCGTCGTCGTCGTCGTCGTCGTCGTCGTCGTCGTCGTCGTCGTCGTCGTCGTCGTCGTCGTCGTCGTCGTCGTCGTCGTCGTCGTCGTCGTCGTCGTCGTCGTCGTCGTCGTCGTCGTCGTCGTCGTCGTCGTCGTCGTCGTCGTCGTCGTCGTCGTCGTCGTCGTCGTCGTCGTCGTCGTCGTCGTCGTCGTCGTCGTCGTCGTCGTCGTCGTCGTCGTCGTCGTCGTCGTCGTCGTCGTCGTCGTCGTCGTCGTCGTCGTCGTCGTCGTCGTCGTCGTCGTCGTCGTCGTCGTCGTCGTCGTCGTCGTCGTCGTCGTCGTCGTCGTCGTCGTCGTCGTCGTCGTCGTCGTCGTCGTCGTCGTCGTCTACATTTTTACATTTTACATATTTACATGTTACATTTTAACATTTTTTATGATCAAGTATTTCCCTTGCAACTGACCTGGTAGCCTCGTCTAGTATGAGGATGGATGGGATTTTCAGTAGAGCGCGGGCGATAGCTATCCTCTGTTTCTGGCCCCCAGACACGGTAACTCCTCTCTCCCCCAGAATGGTACTGTAGCCATCAGGGAACTGTCGGATAAAACTGTCAGCATTGGCCAGCCCAGCAGCCTCGTACACCTGTGACAAAGATTAATTAAATTAGTAATACCAAACTAGTGACAGGTAATACAAACAAAGTAACATAGAATCAAACCAGCTACCTTCTAATTACAAGGCGAGTACAGCAGTACTATAATCACTCAACCACCAAGCTGACATAAAAACTTTTACTCATACCAGTACTCATAACGTTTTTAATGTGTTACATTTTAACAAGTTACCTTTAAGCATGTTACATTTTAAAAGGTTACAATTTTACATGTTACATTTTTACATGTTACATTTTAATATGTTACATTTTAACACGTTACATTTAAGCATGTTACATTTTAAAATGTTACATTTTAACACGTTACATTTTAACATGTTACATTTTAACTTCTTATATTTCCACATGTTACATTTTTACATGGTACATTTTAACATGTTTTACGATCAAGTCATTCCCTTGCAACTGACCTGGTAGCCTCGTCTAGTATGAGGATGGATGGGATTTTCAGTAGAGCGCTAAGAGCGCTTGTAGCGGCGATAGCTATCCTCTGTTTCTGGCCCCCAGACACGGTAACTCCTCTCTCCCCCAGAATGGTACTGTAGCCATCAGGGAACTTTCGGATAAAAGTGTCAGCATTGGCCAGCCCAGCAGCCACGTACACCTGTGACAAAGATTAATTAAATTAGTAATACCAAACTAGTGACAAATAATACAAACAAAGTAACATAGAATCAAACCAGCTACCTTCTGATTACAGCAGTACTATAATCACTCAACCACCAAGCTGACATAAAAACTTTTACTCAGTCGTCGTCGTCGTCGTCGTCGTCGTCGTCGTCGTCGTCGTCGTCGTCGTCGTCGTCGTCGTCGTCGTCGTCGTCGTCGTCGTCGTCGTCGTCGTCGTCGTCGTCGTCGTCGTCGTCGTCGTCGTCGTCGTCGTCGTCGTCGTCGTCGTCGTCGTCGTCGTCGTCGTCGTCGTCGTCGTCGTCGTCGTCGTCGTCGTCGTCGTCGTCGTCGTCGTCGTCGTCGTCGTCGTCGTCGTCGTCGTCGTCGTCGTCGTCGTCGTCGTCGTCGTCGTCGTCGTCGTCGTCGTCGTCGTCGTCGTCGTCGTCGTCGTCGTCGTCGTCGTCGTCGTCGTCGTCGTCGTCGTCGTCGTCGTCGTCGTCGTCGTCGTCGTCGTCGTCGTCGTCGTCGTCGTCGTCGTCGTCGTCGTCGTCGTCGTCGTCGTCGTCGTCGTCGTCGTCGTCGTCGTCGTCGTCGTCGTCGTCGTCGTCGTCGTCGTCGTCGTCGTCGTCGTCGTCGTCGTCGTCGTCGTCGTCGTCGTCGTCGTCGTCGTCGTCGTCGTCGTCGTCGTCGTCGTCGTCGTCGTCGTCGTCGTCGTCGTCGTCGTCGTCGTCGTCGTCGTCGTCGTCGTCGTCGTCGTCGTCGTCGTCGTCGTCGTCGTCGTCGTCGTCGTCGTCGTCGTCGTCGTCGTCGTCCACATTTTTACATTTTACATATTTACATGTTACATTTTAACATTTTTTATGATCAAGTCTTTCCCTTGCAACTGACCTGGTAGCCTCGTCTAGTATGAGGATGGATGGGATTTTCAGTAGAGCGCGGGCGATAGCTATCCTCTGTTTCTGGCCCCCAGACACGGTAACTCCTCTCTCCCCCAGAATGGTACTGTAGCCATCAGGGAACTGTTGGATAAAACTGTCAGCATTGGCCAGCCCAGCAGCCTCGTACACCTGTGACAAAGATTAATTAAATTAGTAATACCAAACTAGTGACAGGTAATACAAACAAAGTAACATAGAATCAAACCAGCTACCTTCTAATTACAAGGCGAGTACAGCAGTACTATAATCACTCAACCACCAAGCTGACATAAAAACTTTTACTCATACCAGTACTCATAACGTTTTTAATTTGTTACATTTTAACAAGTTACCTTTAAGCATGTTACATTTTAAAAGGTTACAATTTTACATGTTACATTTTTACATGTTACATTTTAATATGTTACATTTTAACACGTTACATTTAAGCATGTTACATTTTAAAATGTTACATTTTAACACGTTATATTTTAACATGTTACATTTTAACTTCTTATATTTCCACATGTTACATTTTTACATGTTACATTTTAACATGTTTTACGATCAAGTCATTCCCTTGCAACTGACCTGGTAGCCTCGTCTAGTATGAGGATGGATGGGATTTTCAGTAGAGCGCGGGCGATAGCTATCCTCTGTTTCTGGCCCCCAGACACGGTAACTCCTCTCTCCCCCAGAATGGTACTGTAGCCATCAGGGAACTGTCGGATAAAACTGTCAGCATTGGCCAGCCCAGCAGCCTCGTACACCTGTGACAAAGATTAATTAAATTAGTAATACCAAACTAGTGACAGGTAATACAAACAAAGTAACATAGAATCAAACCAGCTACCTTCTAATTACAAGGCGAGTACAGCAGTACTATAATCACTCAACCACCAAGCTGACATAAAAACTTTTACTCATACCAGTACTCATAACGTTTTTAATGTGTTACATTTTAACAAGTTACCTTTAAGCATGTTACATTTTAAAAGGTTACAATTTTACATGTTACATTTTTACATGTTACATTTTAATATGTTACATTTTAACACGTTACATTTAAGCATGTTACATTTTAAAATGTTACATTTTAACACGTTACATTTTAACATGTTACATTTTAACTTCTTATATTTCCACATGTTACATTTTTACATGGTACATTTTAACATGTTTTACGATCAAGTCATTCCCTTGCAACTGACCTGGTAGCCTCGTCTAGTATGAGGATGGATGGGATTTTCAGTAGAGCGCTAAGAGCGCTTGTAGCGGCGATAGCTATCCTCTGTTTCTGGCCCCCAGACACGGTAACTCCTCTCTCCCCCAGAATGGTACTGTAGCCATCAGGGAACTTTCGGATAAAAGTGTCAGCATTGGCCAGCCCAGCAGCCACGTACACCTGTGACAAAGATTAATTAAATTAGTAATACCAAACTAGTGACAAATAATACAAACAAAGTAACATAGAATCAAACCAGCTACCTTCTGATTACAGCAGTACTATAATCACTCAACCACCAAGCTGACATAAAAACTTTTACTCAGTCGTCGTCGTCGTCGTCGTCGTCGTCGTCGTCGTCGTCGTCGTCGTCGTCGTCGTCGTCGTCGTCGTCGTCGTCGTCGTCGTCGTCGTCGTCGTCGTCGTCGTCGTCGTCGTCGTCGTCGTCGTCGTCGTCGTCGTCGTCGTCGTCGTCGTCGTCGTCGTCGTCGTCGTCGTCGTCGTCGTCGTCGTCGTCGTCGTCGTCGTCGTCGTCGTCGTCGTCGTCGTCGTCGTCGTCGTCGTCGTCGTCGTCGTCGTCGTCGTCGTCGTCGTCGTCGTCGTCGTCGTCGTCGTCGTCGTCGTCGTCGTCGTCGTCGTCGTCGTCGTCGTCGTCGTCGTCGTCGTCGTCGTCGTCGTCGTCGTCGTCGTCGTCGTCGTCGTCGTCGTCGTCGTCGTCGTCGTCGTCGTCGTCGTCGTCGTCGTCGTCGTCGTCGTCGTCGTCGTCGTCGTCGTCGTCGTCGTCGTCGTCGTCGTCGTCGTCGTCGTCGTCGTCGTCGTCGTCGTCGTCGTCGTCGTCGTCGTCGTCGTCGTCGTCGTCGTCGTCGTCGTCGTCGTCGTCGTCGTCGTCGTCGTCGTCGTCGTCGTCGTCGTCGTCGTCGTCGTCGTCGTCGTCGTCGTCGTCGTCGTCGTCGTCGTCGTCGTCGTCGTCGTCGTCGTCGTCGTCGTCGTCGTCGTCGTCGTCGTCGTCGTCGTCGTCGTCGTCGTCGTCGTCGTCGTCGTCGTCGTCGTCGTCGTCGTCCACATTTTTACATTTTACATATTTACATGTTACATTTTAACATTTTTTATGATCAAGTCTTTCCCTTGCAACTGACCTGGTAGCCTCGTCTAGTATGAGGATGGATGGATTTTCAGTAGAGCGCGGGCGATAGCTATCCTCTGTTTCTGGCCCCAGACACGGTAACTCCTCTCTCCCCCAGAATGGTACTGTAGCCATCAGGGAACTGTTGGATAAAACTGTCAGCATTGGCCAGCCCAGCAGCCTCGTACACCTGTGACAAAGATTAATTAAATTAGTAATACCAAACTAGTGACAGGTAATACAAACAAAGTAACATAGAATCAAACCAGCTACCTTCTAATTACAAGGCGAGTACAGCAGTACTATAATCACTCAACCACCAAGCTGACATAAAAACTTTTACTCATACCAGTACTCATAACGTTTTTAATTTGTTACATTTTAACAAGTTACCTTTAAGCATGTTACATTTTAAAAGGTTACAATTTTACATGTTACATTTTTACATGTTACATTTTAATATGTTACATTTTAACACGTTACATTTAAGCATGTTACATTTTAAAATGTTACATTTTAACACGTTATATTTTAACATGTTACATTTTAACTTCTTATATTTCCACATGTTACATTTTTACATGTTACATTTTAACATGTTTTACGATCAAGTCATTCCCTTGCAACTGACCTGGTAGCCTCGTCTAGTATGAGGATGGATGGGATTTTCAGTAGAGCGCGGGCGATAGCTATCCTCTGTTTCTGGCCCCCAGACACGGTAACTCCTCTCTCCCCCAGAATGGTACTGTAGCCATCAGGGAACTGTCGGATAAAACTGTCAGCAATGGCCAGCCCAGCAGCCTCGTACACCTGTGACAAAGATTAATTAAATTAGTAATACCAAACTAGTGACAGGTAATACAAACAAAGTAACATAGAATCAAACCAGCTACCTTCTAATTACAAGGCGAGTACAGCAGTACTATAATCACTCAACCACCAAGCTGACATAAAAACTTTTACTCATACCAGTACTCATAACGTTTTTAATGTGTTACATTTTAACAAGTTACCTTTAAGCATGTTACATTTTAAAAGGTTACAATTTTACATGTTACATTTTTACATGTTACATTTTAATATGTTACATTTTAACACGTTACATTTAAGCATGTTACATTTTAAAATGTTACATTTTAACACGTTACATTTTAACATGTTACATTTTAACTTCTTATATTTCCACATGTTACATTTTTACATGGTACATTTTAACATGTTTTACGATCAAGTCATTCCCTTGCAACTGACCTGGTAGCCTCGTCTAGTATGAGGATGGATGGGATTTTCAGTAGAGCGCTAAGAGCGCTTGTAGCGGCGATAGCTATCCTCTGTTTCTGGCCCCCAGACACGGTAACTCCTCTCTCCCCCAGAATGGTACTGTAGCCATCAGGGAACTTTCGGATAAAAGTGTCAGCATTGGCCAGCCCAGCAGCCACGTACACCTGTGACAAAGATTAATTAAATTAGTAATACCAAACTAGTGACAAATAATACAAACAAAGTAACATAGAATCAAACCAGCTACCTTCTGATTACAGCAGTACTATAATCACTCAACCACCAAGCTGACATAAAAACTTTTACTCAGTCGTCGTCGTCGTCGTCGTCGTCGTCGTCGTCGTCGTCGTCGTCGTCGTCGTCGTCGTCGTCGTCGTCGTCGTCGTCGTCGTCGTCGTCGTCGTCGTCGTCGTCGTCGTCGTCGTCGTCGTCGTCGTCGTCGTCGTCGTCGTCGTCGTCGTCGTCGTCGTCGTCGTCGTCGTCGTCGTCGTCGTCGTCGTCGTCGTCGTCGTCGTCGTCGTCGTCGTCGTCGTCGTCGTCGTCGTCGTCGTCGTCGTCGTCGTCGTCGTCGTCGTCGTCGTCGTCGTCGTCGTCGTCGTCGTCGTCGTCGTCGTCGTCGTCGTCGTCGTCGTCGTCGTCGTCGTCGTCGTCGTCGTCGTCGTCGTCGTCGTCGTC